>NW_007578313.1:48843-50662 GCF_000690725.1 Stegastes partitus
CTTGTTAACAGTTAAACATTTTGTGTGTCTGCAGAGGTGATTCAGTCCATAGCGCTGTTTTGGTCTGAAAGTGAGTGATCACCTTTTAGTGCAGCTGTCAGCTTAATGGTCATTCCTCCATAAGCTCCACAGAAAGTTGCTTTTCTTAGAAAATACTCACTGAAGGAAAATTTATATCAAATAAACAGCTTTCATAATAAGTAAACACTTGATATTTGAACGCTTAGCATTTATCAACCAGTTATTGCAAAAAGTGTTACTTTACTTGGTCTTTTTTGGCTCCGTAAGTCAAACACACCACGTCAGACTGCCTCCCCACCGGCTACAATACTCCTGCTGCTACATGTAGTGGATTATATTAAATACAAGGCTGGATATAATCCTCGCCCACTCGCCCGGCGGCATGTGCGATTTTTAAATCTCAGGAAAGTCAAATATTAAGATTACTATGCTATCAGCTGAGCGGGTGCAGGTTCTAACTAAATGCAATCCAAGCAAACGAAGCTACTGTAAAGTGGAAGTTAAACCAGGAAGCCACCTCGCCTCGGCGCTCACAACACAGGTCTAATATTTCCCTAAAGCCTCGAGCCTTCCTGTGTTTGTTCCCAAAACAATCAATGCATTTCCTTCTGGTACTCCCAAAGCATTTATCCCTTTTGTCTACATGTACTTCCACACCCTTTAACCAATATGTTCATCCCCCTTCTTTTGCCGTGCTGCCACGCCACAGTGGTGATGGTGACACAGGAAACAAGCCACTGAGTGGGAGATGCTGTCTTTGCTTCTTCCAGGTTCATGAATAAAAAAAAAAGAGGAAAAAAAGTCAGTCGCGTGCCACTGCTTCAGCCTTCCCTGAGTTAAGTCGTGTAACGACGCCGCTCAAACCGAGGCAGAAGAAAGGCAGGTGGCTCTTAAGCGCACCGACAGAGCAAACATTGAACAGAAGCAGCGGCACTGTGGTGCTAAACGGCTAGAATGTGTATCACTGTGTCCAAACCACTCAAGATTCACGTACATTGGTTGGAAAACAAAACCCAGAAACATAGCATCACTGACAAAATACTGGAAACACCAACACAATGAGTTCCATTTAATCAGCAGCTAAAAGTACGGTCTCCAAAAGTAGAGAAATCAACACTTCTTTGAAACAGTTTAAACAAAAACGGAACTTAATAAGTGCCCCAAAGGAAGGATTGACTACAGCTCTTTAGCATTAGTTTTAGCTAAGTGCACCTAATAAACCTGACCACTGAGCGTACTGCAGGGAAATGTAGAATTACTAGTACAGCATCAAACATTTCCATCCGTTTAGTGAACCCCAGTCACAGTTGTAAAAGTTGTAATTCTCCAAAAATGTGTGATAGTTCTCACATTTTGTCCAGTCCATGCATTTAACAATAAAGTGATTTGCATGCGAAATACCCCACAGACCAGCTCGCCGCACAATGAAAACACAAAGCACAATTAAGTATGCTTACTGAGCATTATCAGCTCTTCTTTCTATGGAACCATTTTTGCCATTTTCTTTTTTCTTTTTTTAAATAAATGAACCTTATTTTCTGCAGCTGCAAGTCTTTATATTCAAAAACTCTTTTCCATTATAATAGATAAAGTCAGTATCTACTGGTATAGATTTTGTTAGTCACCATGTCTTTTTTTTTCTGTTGCACAAATCCACAGAATCAAACTGAAATATCACTTGGCACACTGAGCAATTCAGCTCCCTCTGTCCCTCCTCCTGCAGCACAAAGTGCAGTCCCACCGTGTGCTTGATGTTCAGCCACAGGCTAGTCAGCTGTTGGCCTCCTTTTTTTTTTTT
>NW_007578313.1:50702-62484 GCF_000690725.1 Stegastes partitus
TTTTTTTGGAACCTGGGGATAAACACTCCTGCATCTGCACATGGTTCCTGCTCAGTGCCTTTAGAAGTCATAATTTTCAAAGAGGAGCTGTTGCATTGTGCTTTCTGAAAGTTTCTCACGTGTGATGGTGGTCGCGACTCAGCTGGAAAGGAGCCAGGTGGGTTTACTCAGTGATGACTGCACTGCTGATCTCATGCAAAAGTTACACAAAGCTCCTATTATTATTATTATTATTATTATTATTATTATTATTATTGCTACACCAAGTCCTTGGCTGTCATCGCAATAATCTCATGAGAATCCCTCTAAGTTTCAGATCCACTACGTGCTTAATGATATGAATTCTCGTGCTTACAGCTTTTAAAAAAAAACAACAAAAACAAACGTAATAAAGCGAAACCTCTGTGGGCGTCTCACCCGTAGGGGATTAGTGGTGGAAGATAAAACACTGATGTTCATTTTAGCTAACAAGAGTCACGCAGCCCAGTGCCTGCCACCCTGCAATATCAAGATAATAATCAGCAGATAGTCTTGAATGTGATAACCTGCAGCTAGTGACACTGTTTCTGTCAGTGCAGGGATGAAAGAGGTCAGGTGCTGCATCTTTAAATTAAAAAAACAAGCCCCACACTTTCTTTATAGCCCAAATTGAAAATTGTGTTAGTATGTTTTACCGTGATCAATGCTGTCCTTCCCTTAACTTACATTTATTTTCTGCATTTTGGCATATTTTAGCATATGGCGTTCCCCAGTGTGTGTGTGCAGATGGACACAAACATCTCTCCTATATCACTTTAGTTTGACAGGCAGGGATCAGAGAAGCACAGCCAGGCTTTTGTTTGGAAATAATAAATAAAAATGAGCAATGTAATAAAAAATGATCTAATTTTGAACACAAGTCTCGCTGTGCTGGGAGAAGCGGCCGTCCGTGAATATAAGCGCAGCGTTCCTTGTTGATTCCAGCTAAGAATCTTTGTTTATCTCCTGTCTATACTGATATCTATACCATCAAATATCCAATAAAAGTGGCAAATGAAAAAAAAATAAAAAGTAATCTTGCAAACATCTACACTCTGTAACGCCCTGCATTATATGGTCAAACCAAGGACTCACAAGCCTGTTTGTGATGATATAGTCATCTGTTATCGTCATCACTGGACACGTAGAACCTCCTCTCTATGTCGGAGCACAAGTGTGCTGGAGTTTGTCCTTGGCAGTGTTGAAACAATGAGCATGGAAACAAAGTATATTAAAAGTTGATGTTAATGCTGTTGGCCTTAGTTAGCAACTACTTTACTGAAAATTATGAGTTTATCCAAATATTGAATTTGATCAAGTGACAGACATGTTAAATTGCTAATGAGAGAAAGCTAGTCTAGAGTTTCTAATGATTTCTCCAACTTTTAATTTGATGGAATCATTAAAACACATGCGTCTTTGTCTCAAACAGTCGTACATTTTGGTTCTTACATAGATTTATTGCTTCTGGATGAACTGGGTCAAAAGTTCACATATAGGAAGGGAAAAATATCAACATCTGCCAACTAAATCGTTAACAAACAATTTCTTCATCAATATGTTTGCACAGGTGTGCAATAACATGCCTTAAAATGTTGAAGTTCAACTCCCGGGGGAAACCCTGAAAAAAACCTGCTCAAGTTAGGGTACCAATAACCGATTGACGAAAAATTGATTTTTTAAAAATTGGGCCTTAAGTAACTTATGAGGGATCAAATCAGAGTTTTTTCATGATTCTGAGTTGATTGTTAACATTTATATTTCACCACAAACACTTCTTTGTTGAAAAAGTTCACACTCACATTTACATTTACATTCACAGTATCTTTTATTTCACATCCTTATATAATACTCAAAAAAATACAGGGAACACTAAAATAACACATCCTAGATCTCAATGAATTAAATATTCCGGCTGAAAATCTTTATTCATTAGATGGTGCAATGTGTTGAGATCAAAATAACATAAAAATGATCAATGTAAATCTAAATTATTATCCCATGGAGGTCTGGATGTGGAATGAGGTGGCGGATGTTCTCCTGAGGGATCACCTCCCAGACCAGGGGCCTCATGTACAGAGGGTGCGTACGCACAAACACTTGGCGTACACACTTTTCCACGCTCACGTTCAGATGTATCAAGAGTGAAATGATCGTGGAAATGTGCAGTCCTCCACGCCAACTTCTTGACTGGCGTACGCATGTTTCTATTGCTTTGGAGCCGTTGGCAACACTTAGAGGTGATTCTAGAAATATAAAAAAATAATGTAAAAAAGGTCGTTCCTCAACGTGATGTGCACATCAGAGACACTTAGATGAACAACTAACACACCCAGGTGTTTGCAATCAGATGAGTGGATATAACAGTGTGTGTAAAACGGTGCAGAAGATCCCGTTAACAACAACGGCAGCTTTGGCACTGTTGGAGGATATTACCAATGGAGCAGTGTGAAGACAACAAGTTGTCGGAAACTGAGAGAATTTTTTGGACCCTGTGGCTAGGAAGCCCAGTGTGGTCAGCACCTGTGTCGACACAGGTAGGACATGGCTTCTGGCCGTGTTGCGCTCCAATAATGGCCGCAGTTCCGCGCACAGTTCTAGGCGGATTGCCCTCGAGAACCTAAAGCGACTGATGATGCAGTCGGGTTTTCGGGGACTTTTTCAACAAAGAAGTGTTTGTGGTGAAATATAAATGTTAACAATCAACTCAAAATCATGAAAAAACCCTGATTTGATCCCTCATAAGTTACTTAAGGCCCAATTTTTAAAAAAATCAATTTTTCATCAATCGGTTATCGGTACCCTAACTTGAGCAGGTTTTTTTTAAGGTTTCCCACAGGAGTTGAACTTCAACATTTTAAGGCATGTTATTACACACCTTTACAAACATATTGGTGAAGAAATTGTTTCGTAATGATTCAGTTGACAGATTTGTGAAAAATCTCATAAAATGCCCTTACTAGGAATTATAACCTTTGGTTTAATGTCCTTGGGCCATTTTCAACTTTCGGTAGCCATTTACAAGCCTCTGGTTGGATCTTTGACCACTCCTCCTGACAGAATCGGTGCAGTTCAACTACATTTGTTATTTTTCTGACACAAACTTGTTTCTTCATCACAGTCCAGAGGTTCGTGATGGGATTTAACTCAGGTTTTTCTTTGGGAAGGCCAGTGTAAAACCATGTTTCTAGCCTGATTTAGTCATTCTTCACTGCTTTTGGTGTGTGTTTGGGGTCACTGTGTTGTTGGAACACCCAGCGTTGCCCCAGATCCAACCTTCTGACTGATGGTTTTAGGTTTGAGGACAAATGTGGAGGTAATCCTCCTTCTTTATTATTCTGTTTACTTTTCTGGATGTCAGAAACTTAAAAAAAGAAGAAACTTTTTTTCTTTTCTTTTCAGATTTCCTGTAAATAATAAGATGGGAAAAAAAGCTGCAATTGTGGGGAACAACATTAATGGGTTGATACTGTTAACGGTGAATGGGGCTGAAATGTCTATTTCCCTCTCCAGCCTTCATCCTCTCATCCCACCAATATCTGGTGCGATTTTTAAATTCTATTTGTAACAGTATATATCCGGCAATAAGTGCCTTGTGTGCTTAGTTTACGATCAGTGGAGGTAAGCAAAGTGATGGGAATCGAGTGTGCACGTTTGTGATTTCACATCTAATCTGTTTGGTTCAGTAGACAAGGACTCTGATTTCACAGCTGCTACAGTTCATTTGGGCTGTTGTGAAAGCTGTCAATCAACACTTTCAGCATTTCAGAGCAGAGAAAACTGCTGATATTTTTAAACTAAATTGTATGTTCTTTGACATTATGTCTTGATCATTCACATCCCTGGGTGCCTGATAACAGTTTTCTGTGGTCTAACAATCATTTACACAAACTTAAAAAAAAGAAATATATTTGCATCAATATTCATGGAATAAAACCTTTTTTTAGCTAACAGTACTCTCTGAAGTTTCACAAGTTTGTCTCCAAGCAACACCCACTTTCAGATGGATCATTTACTGTCATCTTTCAGATGATCAGTGGGCATGGTCCTTGTTAAATAAATGAATAAATGTAATGAAATGGAACTGATGTCCACACTGAGGACTGGGACACACTGTCCCTCAACTATTATCAAAAACAGTTTAATCCATTTTTCAATAATGGAAAAATATGAAAAAAAATAGGTAATTTGTGATTCTTCGTGCAAAAGGTGAGGGGACTTTAAATTTCACTCTGAGGGAACTTCCTGTTGTGTTTGGTCCTGCTGCTTTTTTGCCCTTGCCATATGAAAGTATGTTTCCACTGCTGCCACAGTGACAGGAACACTAGACAACACACATAGCAAACAATTTATGAAAAATTAAAGAGCAGATCTAAAAATAGAGAGAGCTCCCTCAAAGACTGCCAACTTACATTGGTGTGTGTCTTCCTCAGTGGTATCTGGTTACGAATACACATGCAATACGATAATCAGTGCGAGTTTCTTGTGTAAACTGATTTTTGTTGAGCCAATATCGATTATTGGCAATCCAGGACACCAATTACTGATATTTGGAACCAATACACAATCAAAATCCTGGTGTCCACAAACTCCAACACCAAATGTTATTGAACAGCTTTTTTTTTTCCTTATGTTTTACATGTGATTAAAAGTGAACTTTTCAAAATGTACCCTCGATTGCTGATAGGCTCCCAGTCATAATAAGTAACTAATTAGATAATGAGGTGGACATCGCTCAAATATTAAAGATAAGAGCCTGAGAGAGGCGGCTGCATCCGAACTAAAGTTGCACATTTTTTGATGTATTTGTTTTATCAAGAATTAGATTTTTAAAAATCAACTGAAATATGTTTAGTTTTTAATCCAGTAATTGCTCAGGCTGTCAATCAGTCGGCCTCAACCGACGACATTTGTCTTGGTGCCCTTATTCACTTGGCTGGCCATTAACACATGACATTCCTGTTAGCATATTGCGCAGAAACACACAGGGACAGACTTATTGCATCTGCATCACCTGAAGAGATCCACTGGTGACACGCAGACCAATATGTGGCTCATCTGTGAGGTGAGGAGGATGATGAGTTGTGAATTCTGCTTGAGAAGTTTTCAATTTCTTCTCCTCCCTAAACTCACCAGTGGGGAAAATACACATTTAGAAACATTCGACAAAAAAAAGGGGGAAGAAAAGCAGTGAAGCAAAGTTTAATGAGTGCCACAAGGTTGTCTGAGGCTAAAATGTAACAGGAAGATGAATATGTACATTAAGCATGAGATTATGTGCATTAGTAAAACACATTATGATTTTTTTCTTTTTTTTGGTCACACTTTTGGTTGAAAGTAACTTATTATGCGGGGAAGAAATTTGGGATGTAGTGAAAGTGACGGCCAAAGTTTTTCCTCAAAAAATCCAACAGTCTGAGCAATAAGTATTCAGTAAAGGTCAAGTGAATTACGATCCTGTTGGTGCCATGACCAGCTCTGCAATATTTCACTGTTGAATTGATGATCACAGCTGGAAATGTGTTTTTTTTTAAAAAAGCTTTACATTCCTCCCTTTCCCCTTGTGCTTTTCTTCATTTTTTTTTTTTCTTTTTCTCTTTTCATTTACGTTGTAGTTTCATTCCACTGCTCAGCATTTATGACTGCCATTAATAGATTGTTTTGTCCCGGCATCAAATCAATCTGCCATTCTCACTGACACACAGCATTTATTTTGCGCTTGAGGTGTTTGAAAAGAAACAAATGGGAAATTGCCCATCACATTAGCGTGAAGTCTTTGGGAATCTGCTCGTTCTCATTTGCTCACATCCGCTCTTGTTGATCTCCCTTCTCCTAATACACTCATATCAAATGAAGCCGCGCGGTGTGAGCACTGACTTGGACGGCTTCCATCACAAAAGCAGAGAAATGAATATATTCCTAGAGCTTTTGGAGGGTGGAAATTTAATCAATTGAAAACAGGTCAGGGGTATATTATTGAATGCGTTTCGCCGCTGCACAAAATTTCCGACGTGGTGTCGTTTGCGGGGAGAAACTTAAAACGATGTATCACAAATGAGGTGCAGACTCCTTTTGTTTTTTTTTTGCAGCGTGACAGCAAGTCTCAAAGTGACTTCTAACGGGGATAACGTGCACCAAATGTGGCCGCGGATAATAAGCTAAGGTCAGAATGTTAATCCTCAACAGTAATCCACATTACATCAATACTGTCATATGGACACTCAGCTTGCCTGTGAAACTGATGAGATTTACAGTCAAGTGCATCCCATGGAAACTGTTTTTCATCGTTTCTAAACAAGCAAACACTTGATCCTCTCGGAAAACAGCACCTATTAATAAAAAGGTGATAGACTCAAACAAATAACGCATAAAACTGACATTTCCACGATTTAAATAAATAAAAACACCCCGTCAAGCACAGTCACATTAAAAAGTAAATACACTCCTACATATATCACACCTTCATAAAATTAGCATCAGAGGTTCCAGATTAGGTGCCAGTGATTAGAACCTCCTCAGAGAGTGACAGGTGGAACCTTCTCATTTAAACCTTCTGACATCTCAGCTCCTGCTCTTCTCTTTGCTTTTGAAGTGTGTGGTGTCATCATGCCAAAATCTAAAGAGCTCTCTAAGGCCTAAAAAAAAAAAAAGGTTATGGATGCCTATGAGTCTAGCAAGGGATTTAAAAAGATCTTCAAACTGTCTAAAATAAATCCTTCCGCTGTGAGGAAAATCATCTACAACTGACGCAGATTTCAAACAACTGCCAATTTGTTCAGGACTGACCACCCCCATAAATTCAGCTCAAGCACAGACTGCTTGATGCAAAAAGGAAGCCTCAAAGAATGTCCAATTTTCATTCCAGGATCTGTAAGTAACTCTCACAACTGTTGGTATCCAAGTCAGAAACAAACTACAGTTTGAAGCTACGGGCAAAGACCAGGCATAGATAATAATGCGATAGAGTTGTTTGGTCACAGTCACAGGCAGATACATACGTTTGCTCCAAGACCAAGAGACAGCTTTTTGGGGAGAAGAACCTCACACCAACTGTGGAGCCTTGGTGGTTGGAAATGTCATGGTTTGGGGGTTAATTTGCTGCCTCGGGGACTGGGCAGTTTGAGGTCATCCATTCAACTATGAATTCTGCATCATTTCAAAGAGTCCTTGAAGATAACATGAGGCCATCTGTCTGAAAGTTGAAGCTGAACCAGAAGTGGACCTTTCAAGATAATGATCCCAAGCACACTGGTAAATCCACAGAGGAATGGTTCAAAAAGAAGAAATGGAGGGTTATGGAACGGCCTAATCAGAAATGCCCAGATTTAAATCCAGCGGAAATGTTGTGGGGGGATTTGAAACGGGCAGCAGATGCAAGAAAACCTCCCCCCCAAACATCTTGCAACTGAAGGAATTTTGCAGGAAGAGCGGTCAAAAATTCAGCAAGCCAATGTCAGAGACGTATATATGCAACACAAGAAGTCATTTCAGGTAACGAGGGCAACGCTAGCTTCTCATGCCAAGGGTTACTCTTTTTCTACAGAAGAATATTATATTCATTGATATATTTGTTTGATTTCAAAAAGCATTTTTTTGTGGCGTTGTCCAAGTGTGTCACATTTATCTGTCCACAGTGTGTCAAAGAGAATACATAAAGAAAACCTACATTTTCCACTTACAGTACTTACTTCTTCACTAGACTGAAATTAATCTTTGCTGAGAAATGCAATGGCTGTATGTAATGTTCCTGGTCCTCATCTAATATGATCAAGACGAACACACTTACAGGTCTGTGTGCATGTGTGACAAAGGTGGAGTACTTCTATATGTATTCCTACTGTATTTGGCACATGAGCATCAGGGTTTCTGACAAATGAATGGGAATTTTACATGGAAAAAGAGAGAAACTTCATTCATTTATTTTCATTTACCTTCTCCTAATCTATCAAGGTGGGATGCTGGCATTCAAGAACAGATGTTCTTCATTATGCTGTTGTTTATACAGCACATCTAGCTTTAGGCTGCAGCACACTGAGCAAAGGGCTGATTCCATTTATTGGATACACAAGAACAACAAACCTATTAAAAAATGGTGGTATGAGCAACAGTATTACAAGCCCAGAGGAAACAATTTCATTAATATTATTACACAACCAATGAAACAGCAAAAACGTCCCCTGGTTTTCTTTGTTCGAGGGACTGATCATTACTCCACAGTTTGGTTGGCATACCAAACTTGGAAGTGCACACTGCAGGCAATATCTGGTGTTTTCACGTAGAGCTGTGATCTCCTCACAGGGGAGTAGAGAGGCTATAAAATCCAACAGCCTGCAGCTGAAGCTTTGCAGGGTAGATGAATATGAGCTTCCTCCATTTAAAACAAATGGATTCTTCTCTGACAAAGTGAAAAAGAGCAGAAACTAAAACAAATGGTAATAGTTTTTTAAAGGATAGTGGGTGACTCACCGGCAAGTTCCCGGGTGACAAAATTAAATGAATTCCCAAATGGATATTTGTATTTTCCCAGCATGCTCGCCAACTGAGTGCAGCTCTTCCCAGCATGGAGGCACATTTTCATGTCGCCCAATTTATCGCCTTGTTTAGAAGTATTGTGGTTTTAATCATCCAGATGAACTTCATGAGGGAATGAAAGTTTGAACAACATAGAAGGGTCATCTTCTACCTCAATAAACCCCTTCACTCTCAAAGATGAGGAATCCTCTGTTAGTTACGGTCATGCCCGTTCCACCTGTGACAACATGCTATTACCTAAATGGCTCCAGGATCACGCCAACGTTTTAAGTGCTGGTTGCATCAAAGCTCACTGAGTCGTCCATTCCATCTCTAATAGAGACAGAAAATATTTGATTTATGAGTCACAACCTTTTTTTTTTCTCCACCCCCTTCAAATGAAGAAATGTCTACCTTGGAACCCATCATTACTTTTTTTTTCTGTTGTCCTGGATTCCCCTGGAGAATTGGTCATTTCACGCTGACTGGGCTCTTTTTTTTCCCAGGTGACGTAAGGCGCCTTCACTACGAAAGAGAAATTCTGTTCTATTTAAATGTTTTTAGACTACTTAACATTTTAAATTGGGCCATCATGTGCCAGAAAAACAAAGATTAGAAATATAAAAACAATAAATACTATTTTGTGTAGCAATAATGTTTTTTTTCTGCTTTTCTGTTCCTTTGATGGGCTGCAAGGAGGTGCAGTTGGTAGCACTGTTGCCTCGCAGCAGCAAGGTTACCGGTTCACGTCCCGGTGGGGATCTTTCTTTGCATGTTCTCCCCGTGCAGCGTGGGTTCTCTCCGGGTTCTCCAGCTTCCTCCCACACAGTCCAAAAACATGTTGAGGTTAATTGGTGATTCTAAATTGTCCGTAGGTGTGAATGTGAGTGTGCTTGGTTGTCTGTCTCTAAGTGTAGCCCTGTGATAGACTGGTGACCTGTCCAGGGTGTCCCCTGCCTTCACCCTGAGTCAGCTGGGATAGACTCCAGTCCCCCCGCGACCCTAGTGAGGATTAAGCGGTGTGTAGATAATGAATGGATGTTCCTTTGATCATCATGCAAATCCCAGATTTATGTTTTAACCCTTTAAGGGGTCCTGACCCCCAGTGTTTCTCCATGATTGAATTTGTCCACCACCAGGACTTTGACAAATGTCATAAAAGGAAAATTCACTAAAGACAAATGCAGATGAGACAGCAACCACTCGACATGGTCTATCAAAGAAAATTAGATTTGGACTTAATTGTATCCAGCATTAAAGGGAGATCCTCTGAGAAAGACTGGCATGCAACTTAATTAGGTGGAAAAATGACGATCTGTCTTTGTAAATGCTTTATAATTTAAAATCAAAGCTTTAAAGAAGCAGCCTTAAGTGTTTCTCTTTTACAAATAAACTCTAAGCCTCCCTGTGGCACAGCTGAATACGATTCATTTCTTTTGCATGCATCAAAAGTTGAGGACTTCTGTAATATTTACAAAACAAGCTTGACGAGATGCCCTTACGCTCAGGTCAAGAGATTCAGCTTTCTTTGACCACAAATTTCATTTTGAAGAAACAGCTTTAATTTTCCAGCGCGTTCCCCTCAACTTGAAATCTCGATTGTTCAGACGGTGACATTCAGTGGCCTGGAATGAGTATTCAACACTGGCATTCAAACAGGCAAAATAGCTTCTTCAAATATGCAATTAAGGTTACACACACACACACACATACACACAAATTGTATTGCTTTCACCCTAACCCACTGTTTCTCTTCCATTATGTGTCAGAAATATGTCGACGCTAACTAAAGGAAAACGAAGATGACTTGGTGACATGCGGGCTTCTGAGCGGTGCAGCCATGTCTGCTCGATGAATGTCATGCTTTGGTGTGTCTGTGTGTATCAGGTGAACACTTTCTCCTGCAAAGTCAATTCAAATAGTTTCCTAACCCCGTATCATTTGCCACAAGCAAGCCACAAAAAAAAAATATAATTTCAATTTACTATAAATTGAAGCCTCAGAAAAAGCAAAAATAAATTGATTTCTATGAATAGTGTGTTGCTCACATTGTGTTGCCCTAATTTTGCATTGTTGTTTCCCATGTTCAGTGTTCCCTCTTGGATTTCAGACAAACACTGTGTTGATTCTCTCCATGAATATCAAATGAAAATGAATATTAATCAATTCCCCTGGCAAGCCTCAACCAGAGTGAGAATTGAATCAAACTGCAAGATGTGTCTGTGAAGAGCTCCACTACTGCTGCTCCTTTATCTGCCACGCTTTTCCTTCATCTTAAAGAAAAAGAAAAAGAAAAAGAAAAAACAATATCAGGCCGGTTTAGTTGGCAAAGAGGATGTACACCCCTGACCTCGCTCTTGACAAAAGCAAAGATTATATTAAATCTACCTTCACTTCACAGAAAAGTAATTTTAAAACTTATGCAGGCCTCATTTCCCACATTCCCTGGTTTATGCTGAATATGCTGATGCAATCCTCTGCCTGGAATTTCAGATAACACCGGGGGAGCCGACTGGCAGGGGGAAATCTGTTCAAACTTCCATCAAACTGCAGACACAGAATGCGAAATCACACTGATTTTAAGAGGTGCTACATTTCATTCATCGCCATTAGAACAGCAGTTATGGATAATAACAAACAACAGAAATTCTGTTAACATGCTGTTAATTTTGGTGCGAAAGAAGTTGGGAGCGGTAGCAGGGGAACCATCAAGGCTCGGAATTGTTTCCATAGGAGGCGATTTAATATGCAGGGTTTAATGCAGGAGTTCTGAGGGGAATTTGCATGGCGTGTGGAGGGGCGCTGGCTGAGGAATGGAGGCTGTGGAGTTGTCTGGCTGCTTGGGAGACCATGCGTGCTGCTGCACCCAGTGGGAAGCTAATGACCAATGCACAGTGGCTACGCAATGAGGATCACTAACACAGCTCTCCAGCTCTCTCTGGCAGAAGGGATTTTCTCCAGTAATTGAAGCTGAGAGTGGGTGCACATACCATTTTGGGGCGGGGGGGGGGACACAGCAGAAGTAAAAAGCCGGAATTGGTGCGTGATGCCGAAATAAATACATTTACAGTGTCCTTGCACAGTCATTTACTAAAACAGATGTATTACAGTCATGGATTTTTTTGTATAAAAATGTCCAACCAACACACATTTATTTTTTAAAATAACTGTCACATTATGGTAATTGAAGAATTTGTTTCAAAACCTGTTAAATTCTTCACCTCATTTATAACTTTGGCACATGTTTTTCATG
>NW_007578313.1:63074-83990 GCF_000690725.1 Stegastes partitus
TATTGTTTTAAATCTAAATGAATATTTGAATGAAAACTGTGAATCTGGTGGTCTTCCTTGGTACAGAGGGGAGACACAGGAGAGGCTTTGTTTTTATTTATTTAATTTAAGCAGGATGGAGGTTGTAAAATACTCTCATCGCTGGACAACCAGAGGTGGTGGCTGCCAGTATCACTGTGCTTCTGCTTCACTCAGTACCAGCACTTTCAACTATTTTACACACCTACAGCCTTCATTTCAGTTGGTTGTGTTGTTCCTTCCAATTCTCTGAATTCTCTGAAAGGTCATGCTGTCTAGCTAACAAATGACAAAGAAAACAAACAAAATACACTATTATTAACTGCTTATAACAAGTTAACCAAGCTAAATATATACTTTTTGCCAATATCCGATATGCCGATATTGTCCACCTCTCAATTTCGGATTCCGATATCAAACGATACCAATACTAATACCAGTATACGTGAGCTATTTAACTAATTTTACGTAACATCTAGGGCTGGTCTGAATAGCAATACCTGGGCTCGAGCCCAATTAATGACGAATATGACAGAATATTATTCATTATTTATATTATTCGTTTCTTTCTATATTTACATAGTACAGGGCATTTAAACAAACTCAAATACAAATTAAATACAAATTTAGAAAAAGACAAATCATCACACATCTCGTGTCCTACTGTCCTGTCAGGCAGCAAGCCTGTTACTGCAGCCACACCTGTTTACACGCTTCACAACGCAGTTTGCTGACGCCATCATGTGCACACCGGTAAATGCCGGCGAAATGCAGGCATTATTTTTATCGGTTTTCATTATAGGTTAAAAAAAAAAAAAAAAAAAAGATAATTATATTGACCAATGCTAATATCGGGCCCACCGATATTATCGGACATCCCTACTAGTCAATATAGACTTAACTTGGCATAGCGTGGTTAATGTGAAACATCCATGCTTGCTGTTTGACACTTTCATCATATTTAGTACCACAGTAGTAATATGAGTCCTTCAGAAAGTCACTCATTGGAACAGCAATAGAATAATGAATGATTACAAACATAATGAGCGCTGAGCATATAAAGCACAGTGACGTAGGTCGATCAGCTGGACCTGGTATATGTTGATACTGACTTTTCAGATACCAGCTCCTTGTCTAGACATCTAGGAGAGGCATTCTAATTGAGAAATGAAGTTTTCGTTAAATACTCAACTGGAAACTGTCTTGCTTGATGAAATATGCCCCTTTCTTACGGTAGACGGTCTGACTTCTCTAAAAGCACAGGTGCAACTAAGAGCATTATCAATAGCTCTTATGTCTGGTTTGAGTTTCCTACTAAGTCATGCAGCGAGTCTGCATGCACAATAGCGGCGCTCTGGCACCGAATCACTTAAATGGAATGCAGCCATAATTAATGTGATTAGCTACACCTGTGTTTGACAAGGCATAATGTCCCCTGTGAGAGGAAAAAAAAAAAAAAAGAAGAAGTCTACTTGAAGCACACTTTAACTACCCATCTACTTCCAAATCTGCCAAAACCTGCCGTGAACTGTGGAGAGCGGCTGAGTGATTAGACACAGGTGCGTTACTTCCAGGACGGCACATTAGTGGGTTTGCTGCCCATCATCCGAACAGCACACACGCTTCTGTAAACCCTGCTGAGGAAATGCAGCACACAACGCTGCATTGTCAAAGAAGCTTCGCAGCACTCTGTGAAATTTAACCGCAAATGCAGCCTGCTCTGAATCTAATCGTGCCCCGATCATGCAGTGTAATCTAAGCTGGTGGTATTTATCAGTTTTCTAGAAGTCGGCTGCTCCTGAATGCATTCAGATTATGCACATAATTCAGTGGTGGCCATAGATCTCTTCGTGGCCTGAGCGGAATCTCAATGAATTTAAGGGTATGGACAAGTACTTCACATGTCGATGAGTGAATCATGTTGATGTCTGTGGAATTAGAAAAAAAAAAGGCAGAAAACGACAACAATAACAACAACATAAACAGATATACAGCTGCATTACAGTTAAGATTCTGATCACTTATGTTATCCCTCTATTTTTGAAAATATAAACAAAAAAGAAAGATCATCACTTAGGTTTTTGCTTCTCTAGTTTTGAAGTTTTCTTGCCTATTACTATTTGTTTTACAAGCTGGAAGGCAAATCATGGGCAAAATAAACAATCTGCGCCGTGGCATCCTCATCGTAAAAACAGATTCAGACTTTAGATTTGGTTTCAGGTGGCTGAATAACTCCAATGTTACAACACTGGTAACGCTGTGAGGTGTAGAGTAGTTTAAAGTGCTCGAGCAGAGTTGTAGGTGAGCTGGTGTGCTCAAGAGGTGGATGGAAAGAGAAACTTTATAGATCTGCAAATTCTAGAGGAAACAACAGTGTAGTGTTACATCTAAGCCATTTACAGGCAGTGAGGCATTATTTTTATGGAAAAAAATACATTTATAAATATGTAATTTTGATACATGGAGATGAGTTTTTAGAGGTTTAATTAAGACTGGAGAGTGACCAGTTCATCAGAAAACACTTGGTGCAGAAGATGATGCAGAAGATAATTAACACAAGAGTAGACACCATGATAGGAACATGGGGTTTGTATGATTTCATACTGTTTAATGATGCTTCAGCTCTTCAGTGGGGCGGATTCTTTGGTGCCATGTTTGTAAGCAGTTGTTGGTTGAATTCTGAAATATGCCAAACAATAAATAAATACATAAAAATGTACAGTACAGGCTACATTAAACATGGTAACAATAATAATAATAATAATGAATAATAAAGTAATTAGAAGAAGCTGGTAACAAAACCAGCTCATCACCAACTGCTAACTTTGGTCATCTACATGAGAAAAATAGAAAAAAGTCTTTAGTAATTGGCTTCAGTATTGAAGCTCTTTTTTTTCGAAAAGGTCAGATACCTCCGGAGCCCTGAAAGGGTAATGGAGAAAGAAAAAAAAACAAAAAACAGGGAGAGGGGGGGAAAAAATAGAGGTATCTTTTGCAAGATCTTGCAAAACTTTCTCAGGATCTTGCAAAAGTCACATCAAGCTTATGCCTCTTGCTAAGCACTGCTTGAATGTCTTTAAATATATAAAAATAAAACTCAATAAAACCTGTACAGGTGGGTGTCCTCCACTGCTGTTTCTCCATACTGCCAAAAAGACCCAGAAGTATATACACCTATAGTTTTGTGAGATCTCGCAAAAGTTATTGTGAGATCCCAAGAAAGTTTTGTGAGATCTTGCAAAAGATATCTCTATTTTATTTTAATAATTTATTTTTTTGTCCTCTCCCTGTTTTTTTTCTTTCTCCATGTCCCTTCCAGGGCTCTGTAAATACCATCTCAAGTGAGCATGAAAACTTTCATATGAAAGTTGGGGAGTGTTTTGAATTTTGTCCATGAACTTCTTCAAATGTAATATTTCAACATGTGCGCAAGTATGTGTTGTAGAAACACTGCTCATGTAGTCACCTGCTTCCTGTGTTTTACAATCTTTCCTTACGTCTTCATTATTCTGTGTCTTGTTTCAGTTTTATTGATAAAAACAGCTTTTCTGGGCGCCCCTATAGCTCACCTGGTTGAGCGGGCGACCCATAAACAGAGGCTATAGTTCCCCAACGTGACGTTCGTGAGTTTGATTCCCGCTCATGACAGTGTGCTGCAGGTCTCTCCCCATTCTTCTCCCCCCATTCCTGTCTCACTCTCTCACTGTCCTGACTAATAAAGGCAAAAACGCCAGAAAAAAAACAAACAAAAAAAAAAACACTTTTCTATCTTAGGCAGGCATATAACAACAAAATTGTAATTTTTATATATTTTTTTCTAGATTCCACTCAGGTTCTGAACAAATGTCAGGAAATGTCGATATATGAAGTGGACACAAGTGGTCGTCTTATATTTGTGTTCTGTTTCAGTTAAATACCCTTCCATCCCTCATGCATTCTGCAAAGCACACCGTATAGCATAATAAAACCAACATGGCTGCATGTGGTAAAGAACTCCAGTAAACTTCAGTTGCTGGAGGCTTGATTCTCCAGAGCTTCACGCATCAGACTTTGTTCGCTGGCTTTACATGCCCACTGTTACTAACAAGGCGCATAAAATAGCTGTAATGCAAAGGCATCAGTTTGGCTGGTGGGACAACGATTTCACCCAAGGCTGTAGGTTTGCCTACAGGAGCCCTGTGGAGATCCATTTTTATCTGCTGAAGAAGATGGCAGTGGTGGGTGGTCGGAGTCTGACAGCAAAGTATGGACTGGAAATGTAATGCTTTTAAGCTGCAGCCTGTTGGCGTGTTGAAAAGATGCGTTGCATAGGGCGCTTTGAGCAACGTTAACAGATGCAGAGCCTTGGATTCTGTAGAACATAATGCCTGCAGAATAAAATGCATTGTGTGTTTGGTAATGGAGCAACAATAATGATAAATTCACGCTTCACACGCGGCTTGTCTTTATCTATAGGTATGCACTGTAGCTGAAATCTACACCTCGGAGAAATGCATTTCCCAGAAAAATAAGGGGAAAAAATATAAATTGGTGTAACTATGCTATTGACAGGCTACCTGAGCTCCTGACAGAAAGATATCAATATTCATTTCCGTAGCTGCTGGCAGCGCCACTCCAAGAGCTCGTTTGTGACTCTGAGGACTAATGACACACAAGTCGCTGAGTAAATGCCTGCTGGCCACAAACACAAAAGACTGACGTAGCTTCTAAAAAGGAAGCTTGTTTCCACACATCAAGCCAGAGTTTGCGAATTATATCTATTTTGACATTTTTCAAGAACTCTGTTCACATTATTTGCTGCTGTTTCCGACATGTTCACTTTTCTTTTCATGTTCGTTGGCAAACCAGCCAAGTATTTGCTTGAATGAAATGTATGAGTTTAACAGCATCTACTTAGAATAAAGGTCACATATAGAACCTTTGCTACAAACAACAATAAAGAAAACATTGATAATGCAGGGTTTGTTATTGTTGCATTAGGTTATCAGTTATTAAACAAGGTAAGAAGATGGATATCTATGAATTACAGAGGGAGTAAATAAAGGACGAGGCGTGTGGCTGCTGTATGTTGAAAATGCAACAATCCAGACTGCAGGAAGCAACTTGTGTTCTCTTGATTTATTATCTGCTCAGCACTCATTTTATGATTTTTTATTTTTTTTAATGCTTCACACATCCCCTATTCTAGTTATCTTTCTGAACATGACAGTTGTTTTTTTTTTTAAACTTGAATGTGTGATAAAGATTCACAGACAGAAAACTTGATACTCTTAATTAGGAATGTCCCGATATTGGCATAAAAATGTAATATATGTCAACATCGTTATCGTTTTTTTTGCCTATAATGAAACCTTATAAAATAATGACTGGTTTCACTGGAATGATGACAACATCAAACTGTGTCGTGAAGCGTGTAAACAAGTGTGGCTGCAGTAACAAACATATATCGGTATCGGTTGATATCGGAGTCGGACATTGAGAGTTGGACAATATCGACTATTGGCAAAAGCCAATATCGGACATCCCTAGCCCTAATGTATGAAAGTTAAAGAACAAAGGTGATTGGGAACCTGATTCTCTTTGTATCTTTTATCTGTGCAGCTTTTGAAATGTTAAAACACTAACTATCCAGGTATTTATCTTTGTTGTGATGGTACAACGCATGTGTTTCTTATCACCCTAAAAACCCGAAGACAAAAAGGCAATATCAAACTTTTGATAAAGACGATCTAAATTCAGTTACTAAAGAAAATGGACCAAATAAATAACTCAGGAGTCTGTGTGGTGTCACATCCCCATGTATTTTCTTCTTCGAATGAGGCGGAGTTGTCTGTCAGTGTAAGGAGTAAAGAGGTGAAGCAGATTCTAATGAGCAAAAATCTGTCAGAGATATCAAAGGTAGTTTGTTTGCCAAAATGAACAGTTGGGTTCCTTCTTTAAAAAAAAAAAAAAAAGCAAGTGCAGACAGGAAGACTAGAAAATAGCAAATGAGCTGGTAGACGGATGTACGCAAATCTTGTGGGTGAGTTTATAAAAAAAATATGTAATAATATTTGTATGGCGAAGAAAAAAAATTGCTTCTCGATTGCACCGCAAGTCAAGGATGCTCTCCGGGATGTAAGCGCGCATGTTTCCGTGTCAGCGTCAAGACGAGACTTAAGGCCAGAACCTCTGAGGATTCACGTCGAGATGCAAAGCCGCGGTAAGACTCAAACACAGGAAGGAAAAACTGGTGAAACAAATATCAACTTCTATCAAGATGATGGGGAAGGTGTTTGCGGCGAGGACCTGAGAGAGCAACGCCATTATCCGTCTCCTTAGCGCCTGTTGTCTTTGATGCACTCCTTGTGAACTTTATCACATGAATGAGGTAATAAAGTAAGTTTACCAGACAGCATCAGCAACACTACATGATCAGACTACAGATGAAGAAGAGATGGAATCAGATTTTGTATTATGCCTTAACCAAATTTCAGAAGTTGGATTGCTGTTGGCAGTCTGCCCATGAAGACATCCAACTCTTATCCTCGTGTCTCCTGACCTTGAAAAGGCCATGTTAGGTGAGCTCTTGGAAATAGCTTTCGGAGAGTGACATTAAACTCACCTCCCTCACCACCCTGGAAAAGCGCTGGTCTGATCCCCTCTTGTTATCCAGCGGAAGGCAGATAGTGACTCCCTGACAACATTGGGACTCAATTGCCTGTGCTTATTATCCTTTGGCATAGAAACATCTCACGTCTTGCTTGCTGCACAGGCTGACCTCTATTCCATCACTTAACCGCTGATGATAAGATGGAGGAGACTGGAGCTGACTTATTCATGTTCAACCAATCGAAGGTGAATACACAGCATGTCTGACTTCCCGGGTCAATCATGTTGACATGTGTCAGTTGTTCAATGAATCCAAACAGTACCGGCGAAGGTTAGTTCTCCATATTCAAGTGGCCACATCTTCCTCCCTTGTGCTTGGGTTGAAAAATTACCTTTCGGAAGCGAAATAGCATTTAGCTATGAGGAGTCCTTTAATGGCAGATTGCGTTATTAAACACTTTGCATTGAGTAACGTGCAGTAAAACTTTGTCTACACCTCGGAATAATGACAACTTGTACCATTAAACATTCAATATCGCTTTCTGTGGGAGCTGCTGGGTTCATTTTGGAGTAAAGGTCAGCGGTGTAGGGTTTGGAGAGGCTATTGGATATCCGCAAGCTAAACCAATCAATGCTTATTCTTAGGAGGGCAGCTTCGAGCTACAGAGTGCAGGACAATCTCACATATAAATAAAGTATTTTTCATTTCATTTCATATTCAGGATTGTTAGAAATGAAAGGATGAGTAGCCAAAATAGAATCCTTTTTTATCGTATAGATGATGTGTAAACAGCAACGTTCATTCAACCAGCCAACGTTTGCTTCATGACTTTGGTCGGTCAACCCATTAAAAACCCTCAGTTTCGCTCTCTAAGGATATTATTTGTTCAGTTTAGTTTTATTTGTTTGTTGGCTTTCAGTTTAATGAAAGTAGCAGGCAGTGATAATCTTTTGTTTTTGTTACCCAGTTCGTTTAGGAATAAATAGAATGTTTACAAGGTTTTTGAAAAGAGCAGAATGCTGTTAGTCTTAGTATTTTCTTGGGCTGTTTTTATTTTTTTTTCTTTCTTCTTCCCATCAGTGGTTCAGCTGTTAATTTATTTTGAGTTTTAGTCACCTCCTCATTGTTAATTTGTTCTGTTATCTTTTTAATTTAACATTTGGCGCATGAGAAGCCAATTAAAATATAGCCGAGTTTGTGCCTAATGTGCTGGAATGAAATAAAAATGACAAAAAATTCTATCTTTATTTAAATGAGAAGTCATACTGCATTAATCATGCTTTGATGTAATATGGCACGTTACGTGAACTTTCACACACAAAACAGAAAACACTGAGAACACTGTGATCTTAAAAGCTTGTTTCATTTATAATCGATTTTTTAAAAAAATGATGTAATGCAACTGAAAATGTTTCTGTCAGTGGTGTACATGAAGGTGTTCAAGGTTCCTGGTGGGTTAACAGTTTTTCTCTGTCATGTCAGTGCTCAGTACTAGACTAAAATTATTCGTCAAGACGGACATTTATTGCTCTGCATGCATGTGGGCGCTTAGAATCTGTGATTTGCTATGAGCGACTGTGTCAAAACATCTTCGCATGCCATGTGTCCACGTTTTTAAAGGTGCAAAGAAAGCAGTCATATAAAGTCTGGAACACGCATATTAGCAGACAACTTCAGTATTGGGGCTTTCGAGCAGTTTCACAGACAATTTGCTGCAAGCACATGCAGTTATTTTCTAACCATTAAAACTGTTTTATTAGAAGTGTGCTTCCAATTGTGTAAAAGCAATTTTACTACTTTAAAATCTTGATCTTTCTTATATAGTTGTAAAGTTGTGTGTGTTTTGGCTGAAAACAATTCCAGCTTATAATAGAAGTCACACCCACCTAAGGTAATAATCTGAATACATATATTGACAGGTGACAAATTAAAGGAAAACGTGAACTCTTGACGCCTACGGTGTGTGAACCAGTGCTCTGTTTGTCCTCTTACAGGGAAGGGTCACTGCAAACCAGTAAAAAGTAGTTCTGAGTGATCACATATGATGAAATATTTCTACCCTGATGGAAGTGTTCTCTTCCAGATATGACAATCCCCCCATCTATAGGACAGAAGAGGTCACTGATACCCCTTTTCCACCAAATAGAATCAGGTTCTAGTTCTGTGCTGGTGCTAGGGCAGTGCTTAGTTGGTTCCAATCTCACACCTCCTAAGAACCTGTTTGCTTTTGGATTGGCAAGGAGCCAAGTTAGAGCCACGCCATACGTCACTATACACCTGGCCATTTACTGAACAACACTCATGCCACATGAAAGTCCAAAAAAAAGTACAGTATAAAAGTACTGTTTTCCACCACTGCTGTGCTACTGGTGGGACACAATTGTACCGGCTTTCAGTGTGCAACACTGTGTGCCAACCTTCGGTGTGTCCTGGGACTCAGCAAAGAGTTGGTGCCTGAAACTCACCAGTTTTTGAAGCCTGGAGCCAGTGCTAAGGTGGGGGAAACACAAAGGACTGGTGCTAAGCTAGGCACTGGCACCGAACTAGCACTGGAACCAGCTCGGTGGAAAAGGGGTCGAAGTGGTTTGTTATTGCCTTTGCACTCACCAGATCTCATTCAACTTCAACACGTGGAAGATTTTGGACTGATGTGTTAAACAACACACTCCACCGCCATCATCAAAATAGCAAAGTAGGAGATATCTTGTGGATACTCCAGTAAAGTTCAGAGTGTAAGGCAAAGGCATATTGAGGCTGTTCTGGTGGCTTAACACTTTGGTTTTTCCTTTAATTTGCCAAATGTCGAAACATGTACACTGTAGCTTTGTACTACACCCCTGCTCTTCCCTGGGGCTATGCTAAATCTGCAGCTGTGCAAAGCTTGATCCAGTTTACAACAACTTGATGGTGAGTTTTACCTGAACTTTTATGAGAGACGGGTACAAAATCAATAAAAACAATGCAGCGTAAAGGTGAACAAACACAGATTCACTGCCGACAGTGTCTGCTTGAGTTGAAAATGTTCCAACGTGAATAAAGCACTCGCAGTTATCGCAGTTTCATGACACGACTTCCATAATGTGAAAGCATGAGCGAGAGCGAAACAGAGATGGCCTGCAGTGGAGGAAATAACAAGTGGAGCTGAGTTTGAAATCTTTCTGTCTGAGCTGTCACAAGCACATAGAACCAGACAAACATCACTCACAGTCTGGATGTGTGTTATTACATCAAACATCCGTGCTGTCAGGGAACAAGGCTATTGGCTATTTGTGGCCAAAAGATGGACTGCAAAAACAGTTCAGCTGTCAAATATTGCCAAATAAAACCAGACAAGTTGCATCTGAACACAGCTTGCTTGTGGGATGCAGCAGTCTCTTTGAGTGAGAAGGAACACTCTTAGTTACACCTCCCCACGCCCACTCTGCACCACCGCTGCTCACAAACAGAAGCCACCTTGTTCTTCTGGAGGTTCTATTTTTTATTTTTTTTTAAGCGAAATGAGTGGAAACCAATCTAAACAGGAACTCCGGGTGTGATTCAGATCGCATGCCTTCGTCTTGACAACCACTCTCAGCTGCTACTGTGCCCGAAGGCTTTGACCCACCAGCCCATTCACTGGGCCGGTTTGAAAAGGACTTTCCTTTCTCCTCAACTTACATTAAGTTTGACGGAATGTCACCCACTTTCATCATCATAAAGGTCCTTGCACTGCACTTTTACATGAAATATTCTATCAAATGTTGTAATACTTTTTGAAAAATGTACCATAATCACTCATTATGTTTTATGGATGCCCACCCTCCCATTTCTTTTTGTTCATGTGACTAATTTTCTGAAATGTCACATATATATTCCAGTTCTCTCATTTGCCTTAATGTGACAATTTTTGAGCAAATCTCAAAATCAGGGGGTGGACTTGGACAGTAAATCACAAGGAAGGAATCATGGAGGAATAATAATATCTGTGAACATTACTGTAAATTCTGTTTCTTGCTAATTTGCTATTCTGACAGTGATGTGATGATAAAGACAGAATACAGTTTGTTTCCTCATGAGGAAAAGGCTTCTGTTCCTTTAACTCACACTGCTTAAAATGTTCCACATTTACTCCAGTTACACTCTGCTGTACTCACAACACGTTGTATTGCCAAAGCCAGCAGAACTATGTTTACAGTGTACCTGACATGACAGCGTCTGGCATCACAAATGTCACAGTAGAGCCGAATTATGTAAAAATAAGGATAATAATAAAGTATTCATTTTACAATATTACACTCCAAATGGTGCTGATTTTGTCTGTGTGTGTGTTTTGCATACGTGTGTGTGTGGATTATTAAAGCAAAATAATCCATTTCCCAGATGGTGAAATTCGTCACCCTCCATAATGTCACAGTCATGACATAATAATTAAAAGCAGTGATACTAAAGCCCTGGAAATGTTGCAGCTCTGCTGCAATAAACTTGTAACCTGCTCCTGCTTATTGCCGCCTAACTACCCTGCAAACACAGAAACCCTTCAAGGCATTATATTAGCAGCACTAGAGTATAACCAGACTTGCAAAGGGCTGTTACACAGGCTGCAGAAAGTTCAGCTTTTGCACCATAAAGCTTTATTCACAGACTGAGGTGGCAAAAATTTCAGTGCAGTCCAAATCCTGAGGGGAGCCACCAGGGCCAGAGCTGAAAATCCAATCAGATGGGGGAAGAAAAAAAGACGATTGATCGTACTCTACCTGTTCATTCCATGTAAATTATTGACATTGCGCCGTGCTGCAGGGTAATCCAGTCAAAGAGAAAGCAAAATGTAATTTAGTTCCACAGAGTCTTAGTAAACAGTCCAGCAGTTCTACTAGGGAAAAAAAATCCATTTCCCAGATAGGGAAATTGAACTGAGATGATCACTTATTTGTCTGTCATTCTGCTAAATGTGAACGTTGCTTTTGGGCTCAGTATAAATGCTCATGCACATTTAATGTCATGCTTTTGTCTTCTTGACTGGATAGCTCACCTGGATTCAATGTTGCAAGGCATTATGGGTGACTGTCGTGCATTCTTAACTTACTACGGATTCACAGACTTCCCATAGTACTTAAAAGCTAAGTGTAAAGGGTTAAATCATATGATGGTGTACATAAAATACATCAGTATAGCTTTTATTGTACTCTAACGGCAGTGACATAACATGGCACTACTTTTACGATTTGTCTTTGTGATACCATACAGTATTCAGCACTTTAATGCTACTGTTCATCTTTCTAATACTATTTATAGACTTAAATAAGTGAAGCATACTCGACCAAGGATTAAACAGACAGATAATCTCATCTAACAACACACATTACAGCGAGGCTTTACTAATAATCCTGAACTCTTAAGTTATATGTGGCTTTTCACTCTATTCTCAGCTATGTGGCCTTCACATTTCCATGTACGAAAACAATGCGTGTATTAAAAACACAGGCTCAAACATGTGAGACTTATTTCAGCACCTCAGCAAAGATGTTTTCCTGTAAATGACTGTCGACTTGACTCTCTGGTTTCGCTTCACAAGAACCTAATGTTGATAAATGACGCTGTCTTGTCAAGGTGGTTTATTTATGGTTGGAGTACAGGGCCTGTTGTGGGCACAGCTCAGTGACTTGACGGCCTGACCCACCTCCACCATCTTGCATCTCAGCTCTCCTACTCGTTCTATCGCTGCTCGCCAGAGGCAACTCTGCCTGTGTTCAATAACACACCAATAACTTGTTGGGACCTTTGCTGAACTTGTCTCTACCAGAATCATTCATTAACATTATAACACTACACTGGAAAAGAAAAAGAAAATTCTTGATTATTTTTATATCAAAATAAAATCAAGAGAAATTAGAAATGGAATGACATGAGTGGGGTGGAATATAATTGACACATGGAAACCTATCCAATTTATGCGTACAACTAAAGCAGGCATATTGAATACTCTATCTTTTTGTCCTCTTCCATAACCCCAACAAAAATTGCAAGAAGCCCTTCTTCTACCTTGAGCCGTCCCTTCTGTGCACAGTGTTTATTAAATCACAGAGCACATGAACGCTTTATTAAATGAGAAAATATTGAAATTCAGACATTCCTCTCCAGTTGAGTTTGTTCTCACACTCCTCTGCTCTTAAATTGATTTCACGCTCTATGGCTATCTGCATGGGAAATAATGTGCAGCATTATTAACTGGGAGAAGGGGAGGAGAAAATCACAGGGGAGGACAGGAGGCTCTGGCTAAGAATCTGGGCCTCAGATAAACGCCGCCGGTCTGTCATCTAAAGCCGCATCCGAATCTAAAGTGGGTATTCAGTCAAAATTAGCATTGTACTATTGATGCTGTGCTTCTTCTCAGGACTGAGCCCTTGAGTTTTTGCTCTGTGTTTGTCAGGGACGCCAGTGTTGGTGAGTGTGTCCACATTTTTTCTTGGCGAGGAACCTCCTCTGCCCTCATCAGGACTAAATTGATTTCAGTCTTCTCTCTGAAGACCTAGTTGCTGGGGAAAGTCGCTCCGCTGATGGTGAACACAAACTTTAAAGTTAAGCACAATGAAAGACTTTGACCTTTTGGTCACGGTTTCTGTTTAATTAAACTCTTCTCTCTTTTTTTTTTTTTAGCATCATACAGTTTCCATGAAAACCGTACTATAACTGTAAAAAGATCTAGATGATAAGCTGTCTTACCATGCACTCAAAGACCCGGCACAATAAGATCTACATTTTCCAAGCTCTAATCCAATACATTTGTTGTTCAATTCTTTCTTAGTACCGATCAAACAATTAATCATATAATTATGTAAAATTCTATTGACTGTGGTTAGCAAAGCAAAACAAAGGTGTACAGATGTGACAATGGATACTAAGAGCCTGGTTCAGGTAGTATGTCTTCATTTATTCACCCTTTACTTTCTCATTTGACAACATCCATGACAGTGGTTGAGTAAAGGTGAACAGTCTGCTATAATTGAATAGCTGCGGTGCTGTTGAGGTTGCATAGGACAGGAACCACCGACATCGCCCTCACTGGGCCACCTGTCAGCAGATCAATCATTCTGCCACTTAATCCACTTTCTACACCTAAAGTCCATCTCTGCAAAGTCATGCACATGTCTTGGCAATTAGATGAAATCCTCAATGGTCACTGAACAGTCATTCTCAGTTTCACTTGGGCATTTGTTATAAAGGAAATTTCCGGGACATCGTGAAAGCTTAAACAGCACTTAGACAACCGGGGATGTTTTGAGCCAGTAATGCGGTCAGTAAAAGGGGAATATGTAAAATTATTGAAGTAAATAATACATTATATTGTATTGCTCAAATGAAATATGTTGTGGTGCTAAACTGGGGAGAAACACTGGTGGGAATTCTCCTGTGGAAGCAGATCCCACAAGCTGTACATATCACAATTTAGAATTGTTAATGGCGGGGACACGCACATTCAGCATATTCATACAGCGACATATTCATCAGTTCACTGTTTTTTGTTTTTTGTGTGTGTGTGTGGCCGACTGCTTCTACATCACAGAAAACAAATACAACAAAAAGGCCCCCCAAAAATGACAGCTTGAAAACACGTTGAGTCAGATATCTGGCAGCAACGTCTCTGGGAGAAAATCAAACTCCTCATCAGCTGCCCAGTATCACAAGTGGAATCCTTTGATTATGACAGGAAAGCAAATTACACAGTTTGGGTTTGACTTACCGGGTTTAGATATCAAATCACATCTAAGACCAAACTCTGTCTGTCAGCCGGTTTGAGCATTTGCTGCTGTGTCGTTGCGTAACACACCAACAGATCTGCTCAGCAAACATTGGTGTGGGTACTGACAACAAGGTGATTAAAGCCTCCTAATGTGTTCTTCTTGCATAATAACTTGTTGTTTACAGTATGTGTGTGATTATCGTTCCCTGGGTTTTATGTAATCCGAATGCCATAATGTTGTTTACAGATGTGATGACGATCTAGAAGGCATTCATTTAATGCTAAACAAATTAAAACATGGATCTATAATTAAAGCAGGTAGTTAATACATAATGACTGCGGCACGGCTGTTCGAAGAAAAATCTGCTAATGGCACACACAAGTTAAACAGCCCTGAACTCTCTTATATAATCAGATGATAAAGTTCAAATGTTATGTCCAAATGGTCTAAAAGCAAACACTGAGCTGCAAAAGCTGTAAAAATTCAGAACTTGTCACTCAGGACAGTTTTGGGGCTTATTTATATGAAGAAATGAATCCAGATGTATTTCATTAACACAAATAACACCAGAAATGGTAGGAGAGCCTTAAAAATGAATTAAAAAAACCATAGAGTTCTTAATTTTGGATTATCATATTATACACACATGAAAAATAGACATATTGTAATAAAATGAATGATCATTGATATTATGTCATGTAGTGTAAATTTCTTCAATTAAAAAAAAAAGAAAAATATTCATTGACAACCTGCTATGAAAACAAAACTAAAACTAAAAAAAAGTAACATTTGAAACTGAGAACTATGATAAACTGTTTAGTATTGTTGTCAATGAAAAAACATTAATGTTAAAGACAAGAAAATAGAAAACTATCATTGTTTGAATACAAACTCTTATTCAGTGACCTGCATCCATCTGTTGTATCAAACACTGTTGCTCTTGATTAGTAAAAGTTTCCTCCACCACCTAAAATATTTTGTACTTAGAAGCAGCTGGCCTGTTGTGTTACCATTAGGAAGATGCACCTTACAATTAGTAATGTTATCTTATGTTATGTTATGCTGAGAGGACATAAAAATGACAAATACCAAAACTTCAATGTCCCTGAGGAAAACTAAAACCAAAATGTCTTTAATGTTCCTAACATTTTATCATAAACATTTTCATTTAACGTCCTAAGTTAAATCAACATTATGTGCTAAATTAACTCACGTTATCTGACTTAAAATTAGTTGTGGAAAATTCACTTATTTGGTTTATATTGGAATAAAAAAAAATCATCCTACCAGCAGCAATAAAGCTGATGTATTTACTCGAGGCATCTCAGTAGGACGTTATGAGACAAAAAACCAATACCAAAGTCATCACATATTCCATACATACTGAGAGAACGATATCATTTTATTTCCGTAATGAAAAACAATATATGCATTCACTCTGTATTTCTGTGCAACATCCTGGAGTTCTGTTTTGTCTCTTTACACACACAGTTGTACCAAAGCTGGCAGTCTCCTTGAGACAAGACAAATGGACGCAGTTCACTGTCACAGTGGTCAACAATACGTCTGTGACAAATATTTCAGGCACCTAACTTCTCCCCCACAAAAAACCCCACTACTTGTTTTAATGTTATTTTAATGTATGAATTCAACAAATGACATTTGTACTAAATTCTGTACTGCCTAGTTGCATTGTATAAAAGTAACTGGGAATGTCCAGAGCCAATATCAAAGTTTGGGATTGGGGTCAATAAAAGCATTTATTAATTTATCAATGATGCACGATATTAACATTTGTGGACGATACGATGTTAAGATTTCTGATATCACCCATAATCGATATTATCGATGTCGTTATTCAATTTTTGTTCACACCAAAAAATGAGTATAAGTAAGCACTGTGAGAACGTGAAAACTATTTAAAAGAAGCCCACACCAAATTAGACCACAGTCTTCTTTATTATGTAACAAAAGTAAAAACATATTCAAACATATTTTAACATATTTAACATTCAAGTCCAGGATCATCTAAGTAAAAACATCAGTGAAATAGCAACAATATCAAATGCAGAGATGAAGGCACTAATGTTAGACAATCATCGGTTTTTCACATCGGCTACGTTCGTCAGACCGATAACGATATATCAGAAAAAACACTAACATCGGCCAATACCAATGTGGTCGCTGATATATCGTGCATCCCTATAATCTACACATTTTTTGAGCACTGACCATTTCCTTACATCCACAATCACGCGGGCATCACAGAGGAAAATTCAGCAACTTTTGAATACGGTTTGAAACCAATAGTTGCCAGCATCATTTAACAAATATTGAGTCCAGTGGACATTTGCCCTGTGGTGATATTGACGTGTTAGTCAATCAACACCTAATGGCTACACACGCAGTTCTGTTACATGTGTTACTGATCCCAGTCGGTCTTAACCACATCACTGCTGGTCAGACTCCATTAAGTCAATTCAATTCAATGTTATTTGTATAGTTAAGTTTACAACACATGTTATCACACAGCGCTTAACAAAGTCAGGTATAGACCTTGCAAATTTAAACAGAGAACCCAACAATCCAAAGAAGCCTTTGGACTTCCTCTGAGCAACGGTGGGAAGGAACCAAACCCCCCCAAAGGGAGGGGGGGGAAAAAACCTCTGGCAGAACCAGGCTCAGGGAAGGCGGCCATCTGTCTCGACCAGTTGGGTGAGAGTGGGATGGGGGGGAACAGGATAGCAGATGGAGAGCAAGCAATAGAACGGAACAATTGATATGAAGTATTTTAGAGGTCGGTGAGGCCAGCGGCTGCAGGTGAGGGACGTGAAGCTCCAGATACAGAGACATCGGCAGAGAGAACAAGCATCACAGAAGTCTTTGTCATTCTGCCCGTTGCAAGCAAAACCTCACAATGCTCTCTGGTTGTAGTGCAGAACCTCCCCTAGTCCAAGTGACCGCCTACTCAACTCCACCCGGTGGTGCATCCAGGTACTACAGTTGATCTACAATACTTTGTCAGACTTACATGAAGAGAAAATCGGTTTTCGCCAAGTTTTGGAGCTTGAGAAGGTACACCATACTCTCTTGACACTACATTTCAATCAGTATCCTTCTAGAGCTTTGCAACAAGGTATGTGAGCACCTACAAAACTTTAAGGAACAACTCGGATGCAGAATTGCATTTTTTTTGTTTGTTGTGTTTTGTTTACAAAGCTATTGAACGTTCAGAAATGCACATTGGATTAAGTTTAATAACTCTAATGCACTCACAGTGTGTAATGTCTAGCAAAGTGGTATCTAATTGGGACTTATGATTGGTAGATACATAAATATTAAATGATTTAGATTGGATCGACAGCAACAAAAAAAAAAAAACTTAATTGGAACATCCCTAAAAGCAAAGACAGTTAATAGAAAGTGTATTTTTTCCACTTCAGACATGCCATTCCAAAACAAAGACGAAACAAGTGTATTTTGTATTCCTTCAGCTCACCAATTTTAACGAACACATAATCCCTATAATACATTTTTCACGTTTTCTTCCAGATTCCAGGATCAGCATCAACTCTGCGGTACACAAACTTAATACATCTGTCTCGGATCAACTGCTTTTGATTCAGTTCACATGTCTGAATCTCTCCTGTCAATCTTTGACGCACTGTTGGCTCAGAATCATTTTTTAAAAACACTGAACAGAACACATACTGAAAGAGGGACAACATGAGAGGTAAATTTGGATCTGAAGAGGATCTGGTCAGCAAAAGAAAAAAAAAAGAACACACAACAAACCTTGCAATCTGGATCATGATGACACAGAAAGTGCTTTTTAATCTAATAGAGAGCTTTTGAGCTGTGAATTAGTGTGTGTATGGAGTGGAGGTAGTAATCCTCAGTCTGGCATAAGCTGGTGCTCTGAGTCCTCCTACGCTGCTACAGGGTGACACAGACAGTTCTCTCAGTAAATTCTCTTCCAGCCTTTGGCTTGTTAGCCATGTATAAGAATATTTGTAAACAGCACTGAGAGGACCCACTGTGTCTGGTCAAATGCTGAATAATGTTTGCGGCACCTCTTATTGACCTCGCCAGCGTTTGGCCAATGTGTCATCTCCGCTGTCTGATGCTAACAGTGCTACATTAGACAAAAATAGTACTTCATGCTCCATTTGCGTGTAACTACACTCCGCTTAGAGAACTGACCTTGGAACAGCTTGACATCTGGTGCCTTGCTCAAAGGCATTCTGACAATGATGGAGAGTTTGTGTAACGTTAGCCGCTGTGCAGTCACCGGCTCAAATTCCACTTGCATCACTACCACCACTGGCGTCATCATATTAATATTTCAGCTGACATGCTCTCAGTTGCACATTTCAATTTACCTACTTTCTAAATTGAGGAAGTGGTATTCCATGTTTCTTTTCTCTCTCTCTCTTTTTTTTTTTTAACAAGTTCATTTCCGTTGCTGAGTGACTCACTCGGTCCAGGACATACAGCGAGTGAGGAGGGATAGACACTGAAGGCTGAGGACGGATTCACAGAATATCAGTCTGGGGAATTGGAGCATTGCTTTGGAGGACACTGAGTGAGTCTCCAGGGCAGCAACCACTCTGTTATACCCAACCAGACATTTCTGCTGCTTCCCCTACTACCCTCCTGTGTCCCACTGTCCTCTCACTTTGTCAAACTGCTGCATCCCAGGAGAGAAAGGGAAAAGAGGGAAAGTCTACCGTTGCAGGCTCTACCTCACTGTCCTAAAAATACCCCGCCACTCCAAAAATAGTAAGATAATGCCCTGAACCACAGCATTCAAAGGTAATTTCTCTTCAAAGCCTGCTTTGCTTAAAAAATGCTTCATTTATCCAACAGACAGCGGGAAAGTTGGCAGGGCCACGAGATCAGACACAGAAACCTGCAGGAAAGTACGAGAACGAGGGCCGGGAGGGAAAGCACAAACTATAGGGGAACAGAATATACAAAGTTTTGGGGGTTTTTTTGCATGCAAGAGTGGCATATAAATACACAAAGAGTGCAATAGTGAAGATGAGTATTTTTTTTCCAGTGTAGCCAAAGGTCACTAGCTCAGCTTTAGCACCACTTGCCAGTAACGGAGGAAAGATTATTATCTCCAGAAATAAATTTCAACAATTCCTGATGTAAATTTTTATCCACTGGTCCAGCCGCAAACTTTCAAGTTACTTAGAAAGACTGAGGATGCTCTACAGGCAATGGCAGTGGTTCAGTCAGCATCATCTGACTTTTTTTTCCCCTCAATACTCAATATTTCATGAAGCAACCATTACTGCTTGATATTTTCCCATATCATTTCTAAATCAGAGTAGAGGTGAGTATTGGTGGAGCACAATTAAACAACAACTGAAAGTCTAGCGAGCTAGAAAAAAAAAAAGACAAAAAACATACAGCTTTGAAAAGAAAAATGTAGCGTCATCTGTAAATAAGTTAAACCTGGGGTGGACCAGGGTGGAATGCAATGCAAGAATAGAATAGAATAGAATAGAATAGAATAGAATAGAATAGAATAGAATAGAATAGAATAGAACTTCATTGGTGGAAACCTCTGGGAAATTGTTGAAGAGGTACTGGACTGAAAAATCAAATACACACTCACAGTATTACAAATCAATGTATCAGATTTTGGTATATGAAAAGCCTTGAAATGAATGTATCTGCAACTCAAACTGGACTTCAAGGAATGCATTTCATTGTGCTTCTGGTAGCAACATTCCTCCACTAATGCAGCCTCTTGCAATTTTAAACAGTTTGATCAAACATAATGCTTTTTTAAACGCATGTACAGTGTGTTAATGCAAAATACAAGTTCAGGCGCTAACTTCCAGGAGTCATTTGTTCAGTGTGATTTTAACAAGCTTTCTCAGGAACCACCCCTCCTACTTTACCATTGCTCCTTTTTAGCCAACCAATCATGTCTGAGAAGGGAGTCGTCACCCTGGTAACCCAAAAAATAAAGGAGAGGCTTCAAAGGTACTATTTTAATTCAGCTCGTGATATTTTCTAATAGACTGTGTATTAAAGGTGGACATAGCAACTGTGACACCATCCACTTGTTTAAAGACTACTGCTTTGTAGGGGTGTAACGGTACACAAAAATCATGGTTTGGTACGTACCTCGGTACGGAAGTCACGGTTTGCTACGGTACGGTTCAGTTCTCAGTTAAGGGGAAAATTTTTTAGAAGAAACCAAACCTGCTCAAATTTAATCCAAAACATTTGTTTATTTTATTAAACCAAAAAGCTGTTAGCAGCTCAGTAAATCAAATTAAATATACAATGTATACAAATGTAACAGAAATACTGCTGCATAGTTCTCAATATCAAATAAACTAAGTAAAATAAATAAAAGCACAAGTGTAGCATTAACAATTCCAGCTTATTGGTCTGCTGTAAATAGAACTGTATTACTTTTCCAGTATAAAAAAGGAAGACACTGCTGCAAACAACCGAGTTCAGCTAAGGTCGCCGGTTCGCGTCCCGGTGGGGGCCCCAGAATCTTTCTGAGTGGAGTTTGCATGTTCTCCCTGTACAGCGTGGGTTCTCTCCGGGTTCTCC
>NW_007578313.1:84270-93668 GCF_000690725.1 Stegastes partitus
ACATGGCTAACTAGAAGAGCACTCTGAGGGCGCAGACCTCCACCAAGCAGCTCATATCCACCATATTATCCAGCAAGTTCTGCAATCATTTGATCACTATTAGATTCATGGATAATCAAAACATCGCTTTAGCATTTGAATTCACACTAATATAATCAATAACAAGCTGATGGAGTGATGAACTGTCGTTCTGTACTGTCTAATATTTTGTACACCGATGTTATTTCTGCAGTTACTTATTGGCTTTTAAGCTGTTAGCTAACACTGTGCTAGGTTGGCATAACTACAGCCATGTTATTGCTAACACAAACAGACAGGGAGTAACTTAAGCTAGGTTAGCACAACTTTAGCAATGCAACTGAAATGAACGAAGCATGTTTCAGTCGTCCTGACACATGGCAAAGAGAGTTAAATCGAAACAGGAGACATGTTGAGTCATTGTTAATGTCACAACACCGTTATGAACTTATCTGTCAGTAGCTCTGCTCAGCCCACTCCTGTACTGCTGCCTGGCTGTAGCTTCCTCCTGCTCTACTGAGAAGACAGCGGTGAGGACTGAAGGACTGAATGGAGGCAGAGCTCCAGCACAGCGGGCAGTTACGCTTGGATACTGCCTTTTCCAATGAGTGTTTAAGTCTGACGTGTTGTCGGATGCATAGTCGAGGACCGTTTCACAATGTGGACATACGGCTTTCGTCTTGTCGACTTGTTTTTCTCCTTTTTCTTACTTCACCAGGAAACCAAAGTGATCCCAAATGGGTGATTTTATTGACACTGGAGCGTCTTCTAGCGCTGGCTTGTTGTTGCTGTTGTTGTTGTTGTTATTGTTCTTAGCATTAGCCATCCCATTCGCTCGCCATACAGACTGGGCTTATAAGGAAGCGCCCACAGGAGAATAAACGGTCTGTCACATCCTGTGGTCCACTGGAAACTCCTACTTGTTTTTAGCTCCGCAATACTGCGCAGCTATGAGCCAGAGAAGGTCCACTACAACTGTGGGCACCATGAGATTTAAGGTTTCGCAATTGAAACAATTCTGTACATTGGCCATTCTTAATAGTCTTAAAATTGTCGTACCGCGGTACACCTCTATACCGAACCAAAAGGACCTGTACCAAACGGTAAATAACTCTCCATAAGTCCTGAACTCATGATTGAGTTCATAAACCTGGGAAGAAATCAATTACTGAGGCAACAGAACAAGTGAGTTGTAGGGTCATTTTCTCACAGACTTCGATGCAATCAGAAGTCACTTTTCAACCAGAGGAGTCATCCCCTGCTAGCCGTTAAAGAGCAGGTTTAAGGCATTTCTGAGTTGGCTTCACTTGTCAGACCCTGATTCTACATTCATCTTGTAAATACAGTCTATGTATTTTCTAAACATACCATTTTGGTGCCTAAATCTATATTTCAAAAGGGTCAGTTGTAAAACAAAGCATTACCTACACCAAACAGTTCTGGTTTTTAAACCAAGACAAAGAGTAAGTGAAAATAAAAATAAACTCCAAGGAAAATGCAAATGAAGTCTAAGAAGAATGTGTAGAGAAAAGGCTGTTATGGACTCACACTTCCACCTCCTGGCTCAGAGTTTGTGAGTCTTTCAAACTGGAAACATTTCCTACTACATCATAGTCTTATCTTTCATGCAGAAAATATGTTTCCTTCGAAACACAAATGAGAGTACTGTTAAGTTATGTGGGAACCTATACCGAGCATAAAGAAGATCTGTAAGAGTGAATATCCTAAAACCTGACAGAAAGATCTCAGAGAATCCTGTACTGCAGCTAATGACAAGAGACAATCTCAGACTTGATTGACAGGTGCCACAATTATTTTTCTATCATTTATATACTCTGTTTAAACAGCAATTAGCGTTGCAACTGTTAAAAGAATTTTAAGAGGCAAACACTACTATTCACAAGATTATATAACTGTCATTCGAATATGTTTGCAACTCAGAACAAATAAAGCATCCGTTTCCTCGTGGCTTGAGAAGGGTGTGTCGAGTACATGATAATGAGAACTGTTGCAGGACACTGGCTACTATTTTCCTTTGTGGGATTTTCTGATGCAACTGTAACCCACTCCTGGGTAAGTACCCCTCACTCTAGGTTCAGGAAGAGGAAGTATACGTAAGTAAGCGCAAATGAACAAAAACACACTGGAGTTTGCGTTAACTGCGACTGTAGTTGCATAAACATTAAACATTCACAACAACTGGGCCCACAAGAAAAGAAAACTGTCGTTTTTGTGAATTTGTCTTTTTAAAGGCGTTTGTTTCAGTTGTCCCCTTCCTTTGGTTGCTCCTCTGTTTTGAGTTAAGTACAAAGTCTGTGTCAAGTAAGTCAGGGCTGATCAGATGTTCAGTTATGTCAGAGTTCGGAGGATAATGTCATTCACGTTTGAATTGTCAAGCGTTATCACAAGTGCATTTTGTAAGTATGTCTGTTGAAGCTGTGAACAGTGCAGGAGACTGGCAAAATCCTACCACCAGGCAGACAGATCCTCCGCTGTTTAAGTGGCTGTGCAGATCCTGGAGATCGCGCTGGGAGGCTCGCCACCAACTGGAATCAGTGAAAGTTCTTCACAGATCTTCTCGCTCGACAAAAAGACCTGACCTGCATTGACAAAACAGTTTAGAGTCTTTGTCCTATTTCATCTCTTTTCTATTTCACATTTGTCTCCTTGTTGTACATTACAAATCATAGCATCAACAATTAAGTACTTACTTCTTACAAGTACTTAGCACACTGAAAAATATATGGTGCTCTTCAGCTAAACCATCAAATTGTTGAATTATGTTAGAATTAACTCATTCTAACCAAACATGCTTTGCATATGTAAACACACATATTTGACAAAATAAAGCAATATTGTTTCAGCTTACAAGGTTTCACAAATCGATGCACATCTCCATCTTATGTATTAAGCTGCAAGCCTTACCCTTTATAAAACCTACTGCATTTATCCATGTGAAGACAGATAAACTCGACATGAACTCCACAACAGCTGCTCAATTAACCACTAAAATGAGTGATTAATGCACATTCAAAATAATTCACTTACCTGAGTAACATGGTAAATATTCCTATGAAATAAAAACTTTAAACATCAAATGCATGACCTCATTGACACTAAACATCCATAAATAAAAAAAAGTTTTTAACGGCATAACGCTACACAGGTAAACACCTTCACTGCTACCACAAGAAACAAGCTAACGAGTTTGCTTACCCAGATGTGTGAAGGATAATTAACTGCAAACGAAAACGGCACTTCTGGAGGTTTCTACAAGGTTTTTTTTTATCTTGCTGTTATTTCTTAACAGCTTGATTTTTACAATCTTTATTCGACCAAATTATCACCTTCTGTAACTTTTATCAGCTCGATTCCCCGAGGTGAAGAAGCTTCTGCCCCTCACAGGAAACCTCGCGAGAACTCGTTCCTCAATCGCGACTACACTGTAAAAAATGTCAGAACGCACTTTTTTTTTCCAACACTGTAAGAAATTCTGTTGAATTCAGGAAGGAGAAAAATGAATAAAACACATATTCTTAGGTTAAAACTATTGTGTTTAACAATGAAACTAAGAAATAGAAGAACTAATTAAGAAGTTAATAATTTCATTATTTATAAATGGTTTCTATTTTAACCCGTTTTCTCCAGCTGGGTTATACATTCATTACTGGAGACTGGCAATTGTGCTGTGTATTTTTGACTAAGTATGTTTTTTTTCTTTTCTTTTTTTTTTTTTTTTAACCATTTACCTCATCTAGACTATTATTATTATTATGTATAAAAATGTACGTATTTCTGTTTAACTTATGATATATGTTAACATAAATAACACAAGATTTTTCAGGAATTAATTTTAAAAATTCTGTTTTCATATTTTTGAGGGTAATTGCCTAAAACAGAACAACATGACACACTAGAAATGAATGTGGATTTGCTTAGTTGTTTGTTTTTACAAATACATTTTCTGGCTTGTGGACAGCACAAGACGAGCACAGTTTCACTGCATGCATATTGCAAATGTACTCGCTGCTTTGTGCGCATGTGGATGATGTCTTTGCGTCTTTTTGTGACTGACACTCTCGGCAATGCTTCCTCTTGTTCTCATCACTGGCAACCTACAATGTTGAAAAGACTATCAGTTCAGGTTTGTGTAAAAAAAAAAAAAAAACTCTCTACACGCTCTTTTACGACAAAATTTGCACACACAACAACAAAATCACTTACTCTTGAACTGGATTTGGCAGTCCTGTTTGTCCAGCTGAAGTAGCAGGACTGTCAACTTGAATCTCTCTCAGTATGTCTGTGGATGTCTTTTCTCCTCTGTGTGTGTGATATGCTGTTTCCTTTGCAGTTTTTACTTGTTTCAGTCAGGGCTCAGAAACATCCACATGACAAAGACATTGTGTGCTGACACATCCAGCATGTTATAAAAGGTTATCAGAGACCATTTCAGAATTTCTTCTGTCTCTTCTCTCTTCTTTCTTTCAGCACTTTGTCCTGGCTGTTTACACCTCCTTTTGTAGCAGTATAATGTCAAATGATCCTTTGCTTGTGGTCCTCTCTGTCACTGGTCTGGCCAGCCCTGTGAAGTGTGCTCATTAGCATCACATTCTTGCACATTGATGGTCTTTAGTGGTGTTGTTTGCAAAGACCTGCACTCTTCCCTGAGATATGAAAGAGGAAGCTTTGATCTGTGCTTTCTAACTGTTCCTATCAATGTGACTCTATTTAAAAAAAAAAAAAGAATGTCTCAGGCTTCATAATGTGAAGTAGTTATTGCAAGAGACAATGTGGCCACAGAGGCTGAATGTCACGTTCATTATGATCTGTAGTCTCTGGTTTCTCTCCAAGGCTTCCTCCCATCTTTCCAATGTAGATTTGTATGTTTCATGCATAACATAGCATGACAAAAAAAATTGTTTTTATTCCACATCTAGCCAGTTTGGATTGCACGCACAGTCCAACCAACCTTTAAATCATTCCACCACCTGTTATGCAGGGCTCCCAGGTGTACAGAAGTGTAAGCTGTTCCACCCTTTGGTCCCACACAATGTGTATTACTTGTGTCCTGGCAGATTTAAGTCATAAACCAACCCTGTCTTCTTCAAATTCACTATTACATTAAGAATTGATCTCTACATTTTTCTTCTATTCTGACACACTCCTCTCTCCACCTCACTCTCTGTGTCTTTCTCCTCAAACAGAAGCTCTGCACCTCTTTAGGAATTCTTTCACTCGTCTCGACTGCTAATGTGACCCACACATTAGGAGATACTGCTTTGAGATTACGTTACATTTCTGTGTGAGGGACCAACTATTGGAAAATGTTGAATGTCCAGCAAACACATTGTGCTGGTTCCATGGCAACAAAGAAAGACACCTGGGAACAAAGACAGGAAAAGTTCTTTGTACTTAGGACATCTTTGGGTGATTGGTAGCTTTGTGTGTGTTCTGACTGCAGGAACCATCTATGTCAGATCTCTTTCAGGGATGTTTGCAGAGGGGCAAAAAGTATTACTCTGGTGTACCTACTTGTGAGTGGTCAAAGCAAAATGCTGGGTGGGGCTCAATGCTGATTGGTTAAACTCAAAGAGGATCAAGGGCCATTTTTTCTGCCCTCTCAATGTCCTTTATGAATAGTCGTCAACTGTCAAACATTAACAACGTAAAATCATTCAGGCTAAGACAACAAACGTCAATGCAGTAACCATCTTAATTCCCTCCGTTGTTGCTGTTGTTTCAACACACTCATAATTAGCATGTACAGTCATCCTCGAATGTATTCATAAACTTCCATTAAAGAAAAGGCAAAATTCACAATAGTGGCTCAAATAACAAGAAACTGAAAAAGTACTAATAAATAAAAAAAAATGCTAAATTATAATTTAGTGAAATAAGACATTACTTCTGAACTGTGGTTGAAAAAAATAATTAAAAAACAAACAAACAAACAAAACTGTCCTGGACAAATTTCAGCACTTTGCGGATGAGCATTGGGCCAAAATCAAAATACCTGTCAACAGGTGCAGAAGTCTGATTGAGAGTTACAGAAAACACTTGATTTCAGTGATTGCCTGTCCAGGGTGTCCCCTGCCTTCGCCTTAAGTCAGCTGGGATAGACTCCAGCCCCCCCGCGACCTTAGCAAGGATTAAGTGGTATATAGATAATGGATGGATGGACGACTGCAGTTGGGACTAAATTGGCAAAATTTTTAAGTCCCCTCTTGAGTTTCAGTGCTGCTTTGGAAACCGAAAGACTCCTCCAATAAATGTGTGCACCACCTCACACCTCCTCCCGCCATGTTCCTTGCAGCGAAAAATGTCTAATGTAACAGTGGTGCAAAGCGTGTTGCAGGTGTGCCAATGTTTGTGCATGCTCAGGTTGAATTGACCCAGATGCCATAAAGTGGTCTCAAGTGGTTTGTGGGGTGTAAGATGTGTATTTATTGAAAATTGACTTGAATTGATGTTTTTCCACCAATAAAAGTGTAAAGCCACAGGATGAAAATAGAATGTTCAATGTCCTTTTTTTTTTTTCTTTTCCTGTGATAAATATAGAAAATGAGTTAAATTGCCCTGAACGCAACAGTTAATCAGTCATGTTGAAACCCCAGAAAGCCTCTGGACAGTTTCCTTTGAATGGTAGTGTTGGCGGAAATGTTAAGGAAGGTCATGCTCCGCTCATGGTATTTTATTTATGCAGTTCTCAATATGGAAATTAATAATAGAGCTCCTGTAATGTTCTTTGTAAATCTTAAACTAATCCATGTTCTGCTCTGTGTTTCCAGAGGGAATACTTTTTGCCACATCCGATTTCACATCTCATCCACTATTTCACAGAAATTAGTGACAGATAAGGTGTCTCAGATCACTCGGGAGGGCGAGAAACACACACCTTTCCAGTCACATTTAAAAGCATCGCCTCTGGCAAATTCATGAGAAAATTTCACAGCGTTTTCATAGTCCTTGGTAAGAAAAGAGCAGTAGCGCCTAGGAAGCCCAAGGACTGTAAAATACCTTTGGAAATGATTACAAGACACAAAATACGCACAGCTTGTCTTTTGACAAACATATCACAGCTTTGAACTACAGTGCCAGCAACAGTAATTTAGAAAAGAATGTAAAAGATTTACTAAATGCTTCTTTTGTAAAGAAGAAAAATGCAGTTATTGACTTGAGCTGAGATCTGTTGCGGTGGCACAAAGAAAGAGAGCACTGATAACATCCCATCAAAGAAGCTGCTGTGAAATGTTTTGTCAGGTCCTATATGCAAGTGGTGTTTACTTCTCCTTTGCACTCAAACAAGGCACTCGTGCATGCGCCTATCAAGGCGAAGCAAAAGATGAGTGTAACATGTTAGCACACATGCAGATAGAACAGACACCTTTGTATAAGGTGTCAGCTCTAGTTAACACGACGGTGTATCAGTAATGGAAGGAAGAACGAGGTCATGCTCGGTACGGTGTTTATATTTATACTGAAAGAGCACAAAGTATAATGTAATACACTTTAGTCGGCCAGCCTTTCTTACTGTGTGCTACAAAACTAATGAATTCTCTTACTGACTTACAATAAATGACTCAGATGCCCACAATTATTCTATTATACAACCTTTTAAAGATCGTTGGAGTATCTAGAATTTAAAGGCGATGATGCAACACATACTAACTGCATTTATTTACACTATAATTATTTTCATTCTGAAGTTCTCTTTTAATTTTCATGAAATCAGTAAAATGTCAAGAAATTTTGCAAAAAAGAAAAAAAAACAACAATTCAGTTTTCAAAGTTAGAGTGTGTCGTTTGATTATTAGCCCAAAAGCAGAAAATCTTGGATTAGACAAGCTTGAACTAGCAGGTTCTTGCTGGATAAAGAGCTTAGATGTTACAACAACTCATACAGACTGTAACTTTTTAATCATTTTTGCACTAATATCAGTGAAATTATGCATTATACAAAACTTCATCAACTTTACAATACTTCAAAAAGTCTAAAACTAGACAGTGATGGACAACGTGTCACTCACTGTGACTCACGCTCACCACGGTGTCATTGCTCAGTTTTGATGATCGCTTTCTGTGTGTAGCACAAAGACAACGAGCTCAATATGTGCGACCGCATGATCGGGATGTTGCACACACGTAAACATGTGCACACAGCGGTGAAATATCAGCAACAGCCTCTTATTTATCATGCACCCTGGGCGTTCAGTTTCTGTTAAAGCTGATTAATTGTTCAGACGAGGAAAGCCATATGCTCACTTTGCAGTGGTATTGTAGTGTTGTGTTATGGTGTTGGGCGTGTTCTAGCGCTGACTTGTTAGGCCTGTGGATCAAACATGTATTTCTCAAAGGAGGATAGAACAACTGAGACTCTCTGATGAAAGCCGTGCTTCATTAAACATTTCTGCGTACCCAGTTTAGATCAGTTTCACTTGTGTGTCATTTTTTTTTTCAGCTAATCTTACTGGAGGCAGATGGTCAGACGGTTTGTGAGCCGACTGTGTCCTGACACAAGCTGAGCAGAGGAAGGCACAGTTCACATCACCGTTGGCAGAAAACACTACAAAAGACCAGGCATGGAGAGCATCCCTTCCCTTCGAAACAGAATTTGTTGATGCTGTAAAATCTGCCAGGTTTACTTTGACATTCACATTCTGACCAGTTAATGTGCGTAAGGTTCTTAGGAACTTCAGGAAATGAATAGAAATGTGAGCAAACATTTTGAATACGCACAGCCACTTGAAATGAAAAGAAATAAGAAATGCCATGTAATGATAAAGCAATTTGTCAGTTGTCAAAAAAAAGCCCAAATTTGCTGTTTCCATCTCTTTACGTGCTTGCTGTTTTTTAGTATATTTGGCTGTAGGTTTGGATTGAGTTTTGTACTGTCAACAGTCTGAACAAGTAGACATTTTCTAATGACTGATATCTGCTGTCTGAAGAAAAGCTTTCATGGAGGAAAAATACCAGATGTTGTGGATCGAATGAATCTTTACACCAGAGGCTCTTGAACAGATGAATACGTGTCAGTGGCTCTTAACGATGTTGTAGGCCAACACCTCCAATGAAAGTGGATGTAAATGATCCAGCAGCCATTTTACCAAACATAGACGGTCTCTGAGCAAGAGGCCGAAAAAAAAACAAGCTCCCTTCAGGCCATTCAGTTTCCCTGTTAGGTGATGTTAAGGAGATGAACACAGCTGGCTGGGCTCATTTTTTCCACTTTATGCTTTCTAGACATTACAATATATCTACAGGCTAGCAATTGTGAACTCATCTTCAAATGCAAATTGCAGGATGTCCAGAGATGTGTTGCCCTAAACTTTTCTCTCTCTCTCTCTCTCTCTCTCTCTCTCTCTCTCTCTCTCTCTCTCTCT
>NW_007578313.1:94888-148174 GCF_000690725.1 Stegastes partitus
TTATGTTTGCGAGGAATTCAAACAAGAGTAATAGGTGTGAAGACAGATGCGATGATAACTATGATTAATTTTGACATAAATTCAAAACATTTTTTTCTCAAAAATGTGTCTTTGCATGAAAATAATGTCATCTGAAAGGGGAAGTTGTTCATTTCTCATGTGCTGCACTTTGCCGCAATGAAGACTGTGAGTGGCTGCCAAGGGAGGTTGAAATAATATTTCATAATTTGTCAGGTAAACATGTCACAAAGTGGGACTTTATGTACTTTTTTATGTCATGATAATTCCTTTATTTATAACTATAATCTTTGTTTTGCAATGGCAAAGCAGTATATATAGCAATCAAATGTAATTTTTTTTAATCATTATATTCACCATTAAAATGTATACGATATCTTTCTTTTTTTCAAGTGCGACAGTCCCATTACTTAATGCAGTAAAGATTAAAGCTGCGGTTTGGAAAGGAATCAGCAAAGCAATAAAATAAAAAATATATATAATATAGTGGAGCGAAAACAAAAAATATTGGCTCCTTGATGTTCTCTTATCCAGGGTTTACTCCAAATCTCTTGTGTACGTCTGTTTTTTTAATAATGCCTCTCTCTGTTCTACATAAGTTTTATTGATTTAATTCAGTCCATTTTCAAATCCAGGGGCATTTGTAAAGTGGATAATTCCTCAAACAGAAATGTCTGGATTTGATGGAAATCTCTATATTTGGCTGAGAAAGTAAACACAGTTCATCCTTTTTGTCTTTTTCCTATTTCCAGTGCTAAGCCCACCCATTCACTCCCCCCTGCCCACAATACATGCAGGAAGGCTCATCTATCCTCACTGTACCCGTCTCTTATGTAAACAACCACCTACACACACTCCTCTGCCACTTCTTCTATAATTTCTCCTGACACACAGTCTGTGGATTTTCTTTGTCTCTGAGTCAAATTTGAGCCTGCGATAAAGTACGTATCAAATGCTTTCTAAAGCCGGGGTATGAGAAATTTGCGCAGCACGCGGTGATGCTGGTTCTAGGACGCGTCAAGGTTAATCATGTGTGGTCTTTCTGCATGAATTATAAATAGGTGCTGCAGATGTGCGTGGATGTTCATTCACAAAAGTGCAAGAGCGAGTAAACAGGCCTGATGGCCCAGCAGAAGAAGAACGCTTGTCTTAGTTTGTGCAATGTTATGTTTGCAAATGCTTTGGAAGAAGCTGACAGTTGTGTTTGATCTGGACCAGCAACAGTGCACCGTGATCAATGCTGTTCATCACGGTGCATGTTTCAAATGTTTAGTACGCCACATGCCTTATAGAGCTTCAAAAACAGGGCAAAGCCATAATGTGGCTTCATGTAGCGGCATATGTTTTGCATTTCCTTGCATCCTTTATCTGTTTTATACCAAATATATTTTCATGTGTCATGTAAGGCTCGGACACAAACCAATATAACATTTTCTTCATTTTCTTCTCTGTGCATAAACACAAAAGTGGAGCCACACACACGCAAAAAGAGTTATTCTAAGCTAGTTTCTTGATAAAAAGTACAATCATTTATGTGGGCTTTGTCTAGTCACCGGTTGCCTAGCAACACTAGATACTGACTTTGTATAAGGATTAAATAGGTGAGATACAGAATGTCAAGTAATCAGCTTCAAAAAGGATGTGACATGTGCTTTTTTTGATCTTGTTTTTAAGCTAAGCGAATCGAATCTGCTTCTCTTAATCTCATAAGAAAAAAACACATCTTATTTTCCAAAACGCATAACTATTCCCTTAAATTCATATGTCACCATTCACTTGTGAGCGTTTTAGGGCTTTCTCACGATGCTGCTCTCTTCCTGGATGGATGTGATTTTGTTGGGAAAGCATTTCCAGTCTTAACTAGGAGTACAATTCTATACAAAAACAGGATCCTTATTATGTTAAAGGCTCTAGATTTAAGTTAGATCCCAGGCAGGCGTTGTTGTTCCACCGCTGTTTTCCACATTTTCAGTCGTTTAAGCACCATGTGCATTAGCCTCCTTTTTTTCCCATTAATTTCAAATTTACCACAATCTTATTTTAGAGGCCTTGTTGGTGGACAGGCGTAATTGATGGTAGAATGCAACATTTTTTATTTGGCCTCAAGTTCAGAGCAAATGCATTTACCTTGCGCAGATTAGTTTCGAATTAAACTTATATAACATAAAGCCTAAGCAATCAGACCTTTTCCCCGGTAGCTCCCTGCCTCTCATTTCTTTGAGCAAGTTTAATTATCTTTAATGGCAAAGTCAGGCTCTGCATATCTGGTGAGAAACAAGGTCCATTCCTCATAAATTCATTACACTGTTGGGCCTGGGTAGGAGGTGGTGCTTAAGGCGAGTGAACGTCTCGTGTCGTTTATGGAAATGCAAAGAATGAAGTTTGCTGTGGTGTTTTGTTTTGATTAGACTGCAGAGAAAATTATCCATTGAGACAGAAATAATTAATTGTAATCAACCTGTATAACAACCGTGCACGCCCTGAAGGATGGACGTGTTTTTTGGGGGTTTTTTTTTGGATATGTTAAAATAAATGTATGTCGGGTGTGATTGGGTTTAGGGCGTGGGACTGACTCAGGCTAAGTAATGTCATTTAGATTTTTTCTCCAAGCATCCAGTCTAAAATGTTCCAATGCTGTGGCTATTACCTTGTTACCGTGGTTACCTCTGCCTTCTGTTGAGGCATTAAGAGATTTTCTTAGATATTGTTTGCTTTTTTTAGTCTGTTTTACATGATACAGTGTGCTACGTGGTGTGTGTGTGTGTGTGTGGTTGTGTAAGACCAGATGCGGGGAAAAGGACGACGGCGGCAAGATCAACTCATTACATTTCATGCAAATTGGAGTTTTAAATTATGCAAACATAACAGAGAAGTTAGAGAAGCTCCCCAGACAGCCTTGATCTCATTGGCTGAGTCAAACGTACATGGGCAGAGCGAGAAATCCAAGAAATCCAGCACCCATGAGATGTGCAGGCCAAGTAACAGAACACTGAAGCTCAGCGTAAATACAAGGAGCAGGAGAGGAGGAATCTGATACTGTAAAACCTTCTCATGCTGCTAACTGAAAGACTGTAATCTAGATAATCATTTACTGTAGATTAGCCACTATACCTTATTGGCCAAATTCGTGGAAGCTGCGAGCTAATCTTGTTAGCCTGCTGGCCTGACAAGAGTATCAGCAGGCTAATAGGTATGCCTGGAAGAAAATAAGGAGCAGCCGTCTTCTGAGTGTGTAGAGCTTATTGGTTTATTTGTGAACTCCACAATGAGGTGCTCTGGACCAGACAGACTCGTGTTTGGTCTGTTTCCACTCACTGGCGCTGTGCCACTGCAGCACACTCTACACTGAATCAAAAGGATAGTGACTGGGCTGCTTACATTTCTGAATCCAACCTGAATCTTCAGTGGAAATAACAAAATTTTGCAAGAGGAAAGTTTTTCATCCTTAGCTATGAGCTTTCTGGCTCATTTTATCCTGCACAAAGAAAGAGCGAAATGAAAAGGAAAAGTAAAACAAACCCATTCTTTAACCCTGTAAAGCCTGAACCATGAAATATGGGCTAGAAAATTTAATTAACCCCCCACCAAAAAAACTGCAGTGTTTATCGAACCTTCGGACAAAAAAACAACAACAAACAAACAATACATAAATAAACAAAATTAGCATATATGAGTTTTAATTTGTACAATTTTTGCTAACATTTGGCATTTTTGGTGCATGAATTACTGAACTATGATAGATTATCTGTGCACTGCATGTGTCTGATTGTATAGAGCAGGTTTTTCATGGGGGAAAAAAAATATGGCTCTGGTGATGTCTAAAGCTCATACGACACAATCTGCATTAGAGGGTTAACTTTAAGCAACTATCAACTTAGTATAACCACAGTTATGAGAAATTGTGTGTGGATTGTTTTCTTCTTTGTGTGTAAAATTAGGATGCAAATAATGACAATTTTCACTTTATCTTTTAGTTACTTGATTGATTGATTTGTTGACTAACTGTTTGGACTAAAAGGTTGCCGGTTCACGTCCCGGTGAGGACACCCGGGATCTTTCTGCGTGGAGTCTCCATGTTCTCCCCGTGCAGTGTGGGTTCTCTCCGGGTTCTCCGGCTTCCTCCCACACAGTCCAAGAACATGCTGAGGTTAATTGGTGATTCTAAATTGTCCGTAAGTGTGAATGTGAGTGTGCTTGGTTGTCTGTCTCTAAGTGTGATAGACTGGGACAGAATCCAGCAGACATTTTGAGTGGTAAATGTCCCAAATGGTAACTCAGTCTACATAAAAATCCCTCTTCTGTACATCAGCTAGATGATAAATCGACTCATCTCAGCAGCTCTGATGTTAAATTACATGTTTCGTATATGTATAAATGATGTTAAACTCATTTAGGCTGTATGTTTTCCTCTGAACTGAATGAATTTCCAGCATATACATATGCACCAACACTGCAGTGCAAAGCAGAGCAGAGCAGCAGGTTAGGTAACAGGTACAATGTCACATTGTCTCAGCTCTGTGAGGGTGTGTGTCTCCCTTATAACTTTCACTTTCAATTATATCTCATTTTCAAAGCAATTCTCTATTGTGCCAGTGTAAGTACACATTTCTGCTGTTGCAGGCACAGCAGAGTAATTGCACTACAGTTGAATTAGTTTGTGTAGTTAGTCATAGATCCCTGTCCATAACCACATATCTTTATTAGGTTCACCTTAGGATATAGATTTTTTATTTTTTTTCCATTGATGCATGGTCTCACTTATCTTTTCTGTGTTCTGTTTCAGAACCAAACATGTATCATTACATGTTTACATTCATTTGTCAGGAGATAATGGTTCTGGTGATGCTTATCGATAAAAATGACCTGAAATCATCAGTAAGAGGTTCTTCCTTACAGAGATCCTTAATAAAAAAGGAACAACAACAACAAGAAGAATAAATTGTCCGTATCTCTCCAGCGCTGCCCAGCCACTTCTGGCCATAGATATGTACAGTATCCATAGAAACAAGAAAATCGCTTTTCTGAGGAGGTCACTGAGGTGTTGTCGAGTTTATTTTGCACGTCTGAGAATGAGCTGGAGAGTGGACCTTTACTACTCAGAAACACCACCGTAACGTAGTACAATGCTTCAGCTACAGACGTCACCAGTGGCAGATGAAATGACTTATTGCTATTAGCTCGGCCAAATGGCACTGATATCTGCGGCTTTGTGAAAAAATAACCCCCCCTCCTCCCCGAGAGTGCAATCTCACAGAGGATCCAAGAGTTGGGATTTTTGGAAAGAAATCAAACTGTGAAATAACAAAACCCTGCATTTCACACAGCTTCAAAACAAGACATTGGAACTGTAAATCAAATGGGAAAAAAACATTTTTTTAAAAATGCTTTAAAAATATCTTCAAGTCCCATTGAAGCCGCCCCGTCTGTAAGCCCAAGAACGTCTTGTCAAATTCAAGCCGTACTATTTAAAAATGTGAGCAGTTGTTGCAGTAAGTCACATGTTTTTGACAGCCTTTTTTTTTTTTTTTATATCACTATCAGCTTCCAAGGATGCCTGTAATGCCGGCTCTCATTTATTTGATACAGTAAGAAGCCTAAGCAGCCATGTAGTGATAAAATGAAAATTGGGAAAAGCCTTTTATGTGAAATGTGACATAACTATGGCACTTAACTCAGCAATTTGGAAGCTCTGCCTTAGCACTGCCCACCTGCAGAAAATATATCCTTTTTTATGGAACACTTGGCTGCATGCTGTGCCAGTGTTTTTTTTTTTTTTTTTTTAATATCCTCTTTGCAGCACTTTTTTTCCCCCCTTCTGGTTTATTATTCCTTATCAGGTGTGCAACTCTGCAACTGTCATGATTTATTCGTGTCTGTGCATCTGTGCCTCGCATACTCACAAATAAATAAGCTGCATATATTGGACTACACACTAGTGCTTTTTAAAATATTTTTATTTTCACTATATCTCAATCTGCTCTTGTTTCAGTAGTGCCAAGCTGTAGCGTCACGCACCTGTTTTTCCACTGTACTTTCAACAGCCTCAAGCTCTCAGCTTATACTGCTTTCTTGGTTTCAGAGATCATAGAGCTTTGAGTCTCTTGAGTCGCTCTTTAATGTGTCAAGAAACTAGTCCTCAGGTAAATTCACCCCAGGAGCACTTGGTCTCTGCTGTCGGATGTGTCACAGATCCTGTCAGAACAAGGAATATGGGATTAGCGAACAGCTTCTTCCTCACTGGCTTGCTCTATTGTTCCAGTTTGCTGAGCCTGGCACAACCAGCATGCAAGCAGGAATTCACATCCGCCATCTCCGGGGGTGAACTTGTGTAGCTCCGCTTCCAGTTGAGGCTGCTCTCATCTTTAATGGGGTCAAAAAAAATTACTGCTTTCCTGTCGCATCCGTCGTCATCAATAAGCTTCAGTTTTTCACGAAACTTTTAAATTCCCACACAGGGTTTTTTTTGCAGATGCAGTCATGACTCAGATTTACACAAACAACAGAGCCTGTAGAAGGCCTAAAGGCTCCTCAACACTAGTTTAGATGCCTCGCAGCAGCGCATTATTTGGTGCATCATCTCCTACATTGCAGGAACAAAAAAAATTGTGGTGTTGTTGCTCTGAAGTTTCACAATGCTAGTTGTCTTCGTTGATAACTGACAGTTCACCTTAAGTCATGAGTGGAAAAAAAAGAGTTCTGTACACTCATCAGCAGCTGTTACTATCAAATTTTTTGGGTTTTTTTCGTGGCAAGCAATCTGTATTTTTAGGTGACAACACCAGGTGGTTTCTCAAACCTCACGTCAAACATAAAGTGACCTAAACAAAAGTTTCTTGAGACAGACTTTGTGCGACAGGGGCTGATGACTGGGTGTAGGCAGCTCGCAGATGTCAGTGTGCTAAATTAAATCCGTCAGGCTGTTCCTGAATAAGAATAAAAAAAAAAAAAAGGGAAAAAAAAGTGCTCAGGCATCTCCTCTCCACACTAACGAAGACTAAATAAACAAAACATGTGCATCTCAGTGCAGTGGAGCAGAAATCTGCATATGCATTCCATGACTGTGTGCACACATCACACGAACATGTGGCAAAAGTAAGCCCTTGTCATTAGGGCTGATGCAAACGGACAAAGAAAAGCTCCACATGTGAGTTTCATTGTAATATTCTCCTTTTTAAAGATGCAACCTCTGCAAAAAAAAAAGCAAAAAAAACAAAAAACAAAACAATTATGGGAAACGGGAAAAAAAAGAGCCGTTCATTCTTTGCAGCGAAATGAATCAACACACTGGTGAGAGGCTTGCATTGTGTTTGTGCAACATGCAGAACCAATCTGCCAAAGCGGTTTTTGTGTTTCCTTAGAAACATGAGCGCAGGTTGTACCGTCATGTAAATACACCTTATGAGATCAGATTTATTTGGCTATTGGCTGCCAATACATTTTCACAAGTTAAACTTTTTGTTGTTTTTTTTTTTTTTTGACAAGCTGGTCTGATATAGGTGATGCAGTTTTTTGTTTTGTTTTTTTCCCAAATTATACTTACATTTGCATAGGTTTTCAGGTAATGCACTTTGTACAACCACCATCAAACCACCTCTATGTGTTTGTGTGAGTGCAATATGAAGAGTAACAATGTCTGAGGAGGAAAATAACAGAGCAGAGAGGCAAAAATGGATGTATAATGTACTATAAGTAGACAATATTACCATTTTAATGTTCTGCACATGTCCCAGTAATGCATCTGGGATATGGGCTTCATCATTTCTGTCGGAGATTGTGAACAATCTTGCTAATCTTGAAGGTCTGTTGCTGAATAATGTGTTTTAACTATTTCCTTACACTCTTGAACAACTATACTGCGTTTTCACATTGGTTCGAATATTTTAAATGGATTTTAAACCTTGCTTTCTATTACATTTCTTCAAAAATGACAAGTATAACAAATGTATTTAATGGCTGGAGATTATCGGTTTTCTTGCTTTTGCTATAACTGACCTGACTTTTCTCCTGGCTTGCCCTGATATTATCTTGTGCTTTTTTAATACCCCGCAGCATGTTTTCAGCTGTCATTTATAGCTGGATTTAGGTGGCGCCATTTGGCCACATCACAGAAATGACTACTGGATGGTAATGCTTCCCTTTAAAGCTCATGCTCAAGTAATAACTGGAAATCATCCTAAAGTCTTTTGGTTCATTCATACAATCTGAAAGCTCAGAGCTGCGTCTGGCTTTTTGATAGCAAATAAACTTTGGTGAGATCCATAAGCTGCGGTATTGATGTAGTTTTGATACAAGAAAAAGTAATTCCGCAGTCTAGCAATGATTGAAAGTCAGGGAAAAAAAGGAAAATAAAAGTAATTCAGAGCACTTTGTATTATTTTATAAGACAACTGAGGCATCTCAAGGGCTCTCTTCTGTGGTGTAATGTGAGAGAAACAGGATTTTCTCACCCTCATCTTTCTCCTTGTGACTCCTTTTAAATAATTGAAAGCTGAGCAAAGCTGGGCAATTCTGTCCCTCTGAAAGAGAGAAAATTCTTCTGTGGGCTCCTGCAGTGAGACTGTTCAAAACGCCAAAACAGCTTAGATTTGTAATATCTCTACAGCAATGTGGTGCCGTGCCATTGTTGTACTGCTCATCCCCAGGGCTTTGCGAAAAAGGAAAGTCATTGCTGAGGCATTCAACTGGTTTCTGACATCTACACTATTTTACTCCGAGGGATTTGGGTCGCGGAGAACAACTGGATTGATCGCAGTCTCTTTTTCTGTGTTGTTAAGTCTGCCTGAACATTTCCCTGTTGGAACTTGAACATATCAATCGATCTTGTCGTGCAGTTATTAGCTCTGCAGAAAATTAGTAACTGCCTCAGGAAATTGAAAAATCTGATAATGCACGCTCTATACAATAATTACGGTGCTGTCAAAAGAAGAAGTCATTTTGAATATATCTCGTCAACCTTTTTTTCAGAACAGCCCGTAATTAGCATCAGTCAGTATGGACCACTTTGTCTTCTATGTGAATGCTTATATGCACCGCTAATATAGGGAGCACGGCTGATCATAATGATGGCAGAATTTTTTACCGTAGCCCGTCATTATTTTAATTAACATTTGACTGTGTTCAATTGGGAAAACATGCCTTTGATTGGGCACAGCTGTGTTTCGGGAATTATTTATTTCACGAACACAAGTCGTCAGTGATTCGAGCGAGTGTACATGGGCTTTTTAGGCTGAACTACAATTACATAACATTTAACTGCTCGTACTCTAATGAACCTCTTGGAGCTTTCTGAATACTGCAATACGTTTTATATGTGTTGTATATTCTCAAAAGTGCTAAGAGCTTTATAATCAAACACTTTTTTTTTTTTTTTTTAAATGCAGTGGTTTTGAAAACTGAGCAAATATATAAACACAGCATGCAAATAGAGAAAGAAAACGTCTTATTTTAATTATTATGGTCCAAGAAGGTTTAATTGAGTAAATTGTAAACAGCTGTGGATGGAGGTGTCTGACATCCTGTCGCCCAAAATGTCCACTAACTTCACCCCAAGCCCTTCAGAAGGATTGTTCCACAAGCATCGACAGCCTCATTAAATCTGTCTGATGTATGTGTAAGATTCAATTCATGCTTCTAAAAACAGTCACTATTATGAATGGGTTACATTGGCTCAGTGTTAATAATTATACAGCACCTATGTTGAGATCGGTGCTGCTGTAATGTGATTGGAGGGAAAAGGTCATGTGACTCGGACATTGAGGAGGAAGTGGATTTGGGGGAAGTGATGAAAAACAAAGGAAAACTGCCCCTGATTAAACTTTCCAGCTCCATCCAGCTGTTTTATAAGTAAGAGAGTCATCGACATATGATCATGAACCCTCATGTTACATATGGAACTGTATGATGCGAATGTTGGACACTCTTCTTATTGACCTCTGCATTCTGGTCTATGCCCATTGTCATTTCCTTTTCTTCCCAACTTTTTCTTTTCATTCTTCATTTTTCAGTACATCTTTTCATTTCTATTTTAAAACAATTGTGAAAAATTGCTCCAGGCTAACGACCAGAATCAGGACCAGTGGACCTTCATTTAGCAGTTAGCGAAGGCTAAGACGTCACCAAGACGGCCTTTAAGTTGATTATCGCTCTTCCTGTCTACTCTGGGACTGCAATACACGTGGGAACATTAGTTAGCAAACATCCAAATCAGTCAAAGGCTTCAATTGATCAATTAGCTGCTAAAGCGACTAACCTAATACTGTTGAGACGCTGGAAACAAATAGCTTTGGGGAATTGTCTTAAGATAAGAAGGTTAGCTAAGAAAAGCATCCATTATGCAGGATTTGCTTGCTTTGAATATGGGTTTTTAGCAAAATACAGATTTCAAACTAGCTCAACATATTTGGAAAGGAAATGAGATTTTTGTGTCTTTGCTAATAAAATTCTAAATAAAAATTTAAAGCATCATTTGTGTGATCAGTATCAGCCTACAAGTCACTGTGAATATTACAGTCTGCAAAAATTGTTGTGTAACACAAGATGCATTATGGGAGGGAAAGGATGCAGAGTGATGGAGATAAATATTAATATATCTGACACTCTACTGCAACAATTTCCACCATTCTTTTTTTAATCTGTCTCTTGAAAGCATTCCAACTTTATTGAAGCAGCATCCTAAATAGCTGCACTGCTACTTTAAAATGATTATTGAATAGCTTCTTTGAGTATTAATAAATGATACCAGATGTCTCAATATCTCTGATTTTACTTCTGCAAATCCCGTCTTTTGTTGTGTACAATACGATGAACGTTTAAAATCCCTGAGATAACATGACGGCGGGGCCCTCTGAAAAAACTACCCAGACAGACAAAAACACAATATCAGAAGGCAGATGGAGAAAATAATGAAAAATGAAACCCACACTCACCTGCAGATATCTTGGAACAATGCTGACAAATGGGAGCAGCAGCCTGGCTGTGCTGTTTTCATCAGATCACATCGTCTATCTCACAATGGCACCTGCCTCAGCTACCCCCATCAAATTTCAGCAGCACGCTGTCCTTGAGGCAAGTAGGCAGAAGCCAAATTATTTGCAGAATGGTTACCCACTTCAAGGTGAAATAGCAACTGAGCTCTCAATTATTTCACAGTGGCATATTCAGGACTTGCGCGAGGGAATTGGAAATAGAACAGAATTATAGGATGGATTGGCCCCTTACCTCCTCACCTATTTACCTTGATAATAATTGCCCAGATCACCTTGGTAATACATCTGCCTACAAACAATCTGCTGTCCCATAAAGCGAGCTCAAATGATAGATTCAGTATAGACATTTGCCAGCAGTGAGTCCATTTCAGCAGGCTGCCAAAAAGATGGTTTTAATGGCAGACAGATGCAGTCTTTTGGCTGTCACTTTTTTTTTTTTTTTTTGAATTGGGAACTCATGACTCTTTTATGGGGTTGTTAAATAAATAAGAAGGGGAGATTGAGTCGCCTACAGAGACGTGGGCCGCGGCATATGGTCCAGGCCGAAATGGGCCTCAACAGATCGCCTTTTTTGGACGCCATCCTGGTGCAAACGCGATAGCCAATAGCTGGCCAAGACAGTAAAACAATAGCGAAAGCAAGTAACGCGGGTGAGGGGAGGGTTGGTTTGGTTGGGGATCAGGTGTTTTTTTTGTTTTTTTTTTAAGCAGCAGGGCTCGGGGAGGTGTTTATTGACTATGCAGAACTCTCTGCTCAACATCAAAGCAGCAGCTAAGTCCCCTCATGGGAGCCACACCAGACATAAACCCCTGAACCCAGAAGGATCAAAGTCTCACCCACTATTCAACTTAAAGCATATTAAATAAATATGAATATTCTGAATATTATGTCGCAAATATAAACACTGAACCCAGCGCCAAGAAACTATCTTTTGCACAACACATACAGTAATTATTGTGGATATTTTGAGAAAACGTATGGGGAGTTGATACCCACATTTCTTTTTCTAGGAAGCGAAATGATGCATATTTATTTCAGAAATGATTCACTACAGTCGTGTGCAGTTTCCACATTCATATCTGCTGTGCCAGTGAGGGCCCTGTAGTAAACAGAGAGTCATTTTCACCTGGGATTTTGTCGAGGAAATGTACTTAAGGATGTGCAGGACAAGTTAAAATGGGACTTGGGTCTTTACAAGTCAAGCAGAGTCCCAGGTGATATACGGCAGGCTTGCTGCTGTCCAGCTTGTATGGTCGCCTCTTAACTTTATTATTCGCTCACAGGGAGACTTTAACAATATGAACTGCCATGTCCAGTATCCCAACAATCCTGGACAGAAAAATTCAGTCAACAGCACCCAGAAAGCAACACATCAGTGTTCACGCCTGACAAAGAGAGTGCTGCTGCTTTGATTCTGACTTTTATTGAACAAGAAAAGACACTGCTACTGTTTTATGTGAGTTTTGTCAAAGGTAGGAATTAGGCATGGCCCTGCTGTGTTCATATTAAGGCTAAAATACTACATGCAATGTTCTCTTGTTTTTTACATTTTGTTTTAGAAATACACAATATCAAACACTGTTGAGCAACACCTCTTGCAAAAGATATATATTTCTACTTTTTATGGACTGTTTTTAACGAAATACAGTGAATGTATTTCACATTAAAGCATACCAGTGCTCATACTAGTGGGATGTTTCACATTTCTGTGTACAAACACTATAGAGAATTATATCAGTGTGATTTCTTAGAACTTTTTTTCAGCAGAAAGTTACAGCACATTTTTGAACATAAACTCAGTGTATTAGGTGATAACATTCAGTCTGAGAACATCTGATATTTTCAAATCTAATGATTTAATCCTCCTCTACTTCCTCTTTTTCCCCATGTACATTACATAAATGCTTCTGATGACTGAAACGTCTACTTATGTAATCTGTATGGAACGAGCCCATCAACAGCTTTGGTGTTCCAATATATGGCAACCGGCAACTTTTCTGAGCAAAAATAAAACTAAATCTAAAATACAGACTTCAAACACGGTCCTTTTTGTATTTCTTGTATTTTCTATAACGCACATTGTGCCAATCTTCTGATATAAACCATCAGCAAAGGAAATTGAAAGATTAAAAAGACAAATATGGTCATGTGTGACTTTCTGGTAAACTGTAACTTTTGATATAAATTCACATCATGTGTTTTTTTTGAAAATTGTTGTTTGCAGTTATACCCCATCTCGCCTTAATGATGCGTGAAAATTACTATCTGCAGCAGATGAAGTTTTACAGCAGTGAAGCAATAAACTCTAAACAACCACATCCATCCAAGTTAAGCATGATAAGTTATATCCCTCTGAGCTGAGCTGATCCCATCAAATCGTCATGCTGGCTTCTGACAATATCACGACACTCCAACACTTAAAGCAGTGCATATTAAAGCTTATATTTGATATATGTGACCTGATTATACTTACATTGTGTGCAACGGCCTAAATCTTCACACGTATCTGTAGCAAACCAAACACAACAACTTCATCTAGCTGCTCTGTCATGTTTCAATGATGTTCACGTGTGTAGCTACCAGTGCTAACTACTTAATTGTTTGTATTTTTGCATGCTGTTGTCCATTCACCTCCAAGTGCGTTACATTATAGGTGCCTACTTTCCAAGCAGGTTTCAGATTAATTCTGACTTGTGTAGGTGCAGATATGGTCCTTAAAAAACCCATTCCTTACATGAGAAATTTTCAGTTTCATTTGTCCAGAATAGAGAAATGATATGATAATATTTTATTTAAACCTCAACTATGTAATATTTTATAAGCAGCAAACCAACCGTTAATAAATTATTCATAATATGCTATAGTGTCAACTGTACACAACTTTACAGTCAAGCATTTATTTACTGGTTGATTTATTATTTAAGTGTAGTTGACAGAACGTTCTCTCTTTATATCTACTTACAGCATCATAATGAGTTATAATGACTTTTTTTTTCTTTCTGTATGCTTGCCAGTGAAATCCAAATTATGTAGATAGTGCAGATAGCATTAGTTCTAACACAAATATAAATGATTCCAATTGGTGCAGTTTCCTAATGTAAGTATTATGGTGTAAGATCTTTCCAATAAATGTACAGCATTTGAAGTAAAATGAAAAGTGCTTTTGTTTTTCCATCTTTCTATGTCTATTTCATTAAATATTAGGATTAGCTTGAGATTAAACAGATTCATCAGGAGCACATATACTGTGACAGTGACTAAAATAGGTGAATTAACATACAAGTAGAATATGGGACCACAGACCAATACAAGAGATTAAATTGGGTTCTTTGATATGGATATGAGAAACAGCCGACCTGCCACGAGTTTAGATTCCACATTTTAACATAAATCTCAAATGACTTGCTTTTTATTTTGGGCATCTGAAGCTTCTATTGTGTCACAGAAGCACCGCCAACAGCAAATTCCCACTTTTGTTTGCTTACATGCAGTGTTTCCCAGATGTTGTTAAGCACATGGATTTGGATGAGTGCAAGGAACACCCAGAGGTGTGTCTGTATTTTCATGCTCAGATGAGGAGAGGCGACTTGTCGCATAGTGTCAGAATCCATCAGCCTGTTCCTGACCTAGAATTTTAAGCACAGATCTAATATCTGAGGAATGAAAACAATGGATGTCTCCATTACTCCCCAGGGCTTGGAGGCCTCAAGAATAGCTTCTCTCCTCTTCTATTCTGCCTGTCGCTTTTCGAGTCAGAAGATAAATGAGCATGCTTTGATACAGCTTGAGGGAAAAAAGAACGTCAAAAGTCCCAATGGAGTCCTAACCAAGGCAGCAAGGATGTGGAATAAAAAGGAATGGGACAGAGATTCAAACTCAAGCAATGCAGCATAGCGTTTTATAAAACTAGGTGTCCTGGTTGCATCCCTGGTCATTTCCCATAACCTTCAAAGAGGAACATAATTTGCTCGTGTATTGGTGAGAGACATCCCCGAATAAAGCTGCCACCGAATGTGAAACAGCTGCAATTCTTATTTATTTATTTTCTGTTTCGTTTTGAAGTTCACCAACTAATTACTTCAACACCATTGTCTCTTTAAAATTACAAATGTGCAGCCTAAAGAAATACCATTCCCTATACGTATCATAATGCCTGTGATCCTTTACTAATGGTGGTTAATTAACGTTTAGAGGCCAGGCAAGTGCACAACTAAACTACCATTTTCCCTGTAAACAAGTAATTAGCGCTGAAACATATGATATAAAATTACCTTGCAGTCTGCACCATCATTTAATGAGGTATTCAATCAAAAAAAATTAAATATATACATATATATATTATCTTTCTCATTTGGTCACAGAAGCTACACCTCACTGCTCAGCTAGACTTATGCTTGGTTTTCAAAGCAATAAACGAATGTGCTATTTTTTAAAAAGGAGGAAATCGTAATAGGATCAGCATACAGTGACCTGTAAGTGAAAGAATGAATGAATTTGCAGTTTTATAATAGCAACGATAAAAAGAGTTTTCATTACTAGAAATTTCAGCACCTGTTTCACTGGTGGGAACCCCGCTGATACCAAGAGGTCATATTTGGCTTTAAGAAAGTAAAGGCCTTAGTGAGCGCATCTCTAAAATCAAGATAGGAGTATCACGTGTTTAAAAAAGTCCATAGATTGTTTAATACAACATACCATATTCTCAACAATTCAACATCAACAAAATTTTGTTAATTAAAAAAAGAAAAAAAAAAATCTGCATATTACCTTTATTGCACAGAACAATTTGAATGTATTTTCCATAGATTTCTTTTTTAGTATCTTTTTTTGTAAAAAGTTGGCTTGGACTACATGGTCAATATAGTCCAGGGTCGAAACAAAAAATAAAAAAAAATAAAAGGAATAACAGAAACCAAAAACAGAATCCCGGGATCCCACGGGACTGAAAGAAAAGGCTAGGTACAGTAGCCACACTTTGAACAAAGAGAGCATTCATAATCAGCAAGAGGGAAAACCATGAGCCATATCCAGTGTTTTTTTTTTTTTTTTTTTTTTTTCCTTTATGCAAAACGGATTACACCAAAGCTGCTTCAGATTGCTCCATGGTTGAAACCATCTGTGTCACTCCAACCATCTGCATATTCAGTCCATACTTCCAGCCATTACTGTGTCGTTATCTGTAATGTCATCCATCATAAATAACTTAGCCTTTATCCTCACACACGTTTGCAAAGCCCAGCTGTCCGCAGTGTGTACTTGAAAAGGTAAGGCCGTATCCTCAGATTTCATATGCAGGGCCAACTGGGAGCAGCTGATATGCAGCAGTTCTTTCCCCACTGACAAACAATGCACATTTCTGGGGAAAAGCAAACCTGTAAATGATCCTGGAAGGTAATATTTCAATTGCTTTAATGGGGCAGGGAGGGGGCATCATCATAAATAAAGCATTAACTTCAGTAGAAAAAAACAAAACAAAACAAAACAAACAAACAAAAAACAATGACAGAAAATTTCTACAGCTTGAGGAGCACACTGAATCCAAAACCATCAGCACAACTTTTTTTTCCCCCCCTCACAGTCAGGCTGAGCACAAAATAATACCAATATATCATAGCTACTGAAATGCAATCTAAACGGCAGGGGAGAAGCGCTTTTAGTATCAAGGTACCACTGCCAGCTATTCTGTGTGATGGCAAAACTACACAAAAGATGGTGCATCTATTGTTAGTACAAAGCATCATATCAACAACATCTCACGTTTCCCTCAGTATCGTGACCTCTGTCCATGTGTGTGCTGTCTGGCTTACATCTGAAAACTAAGGCTGCATGACACTAATGTCTGGGGTCAAATGAGTACGTCAGAGCATTCCTTCAATGCTAAAATCCCATATTAAGAGACACGTTTGATATAATATAGTTTAAGGCTAGTTTTCATTTGTAAATTATGTATATATTATCTTTCTAATATTGTACTTTTCTTTATAGAGTTTGGCTGATTTTACAATGCAGCATTATGAATTGGTATCAATAGTAAAGGATGCTCTGATGTTGTGGAATCTACACATTTTAAAAACATTTATTTTGGTCTTTATCATTGCATTATTCACCACACATAATGTCCCATGTAGTAAGCTTTACATTGCCATTCATCGTACTTTCTTGGCGATTAATTAGCTGCTGGAGTGTTCAAATGACTTTTTACTAATATCACCAACAGTCTTGTGTTTACAGGAATTTCTCAATGCGACCTACTTTACATGTTGTGTATTTCAACTCATTTCTGGGGCATACTTCTCTCCACAAAGCTTTATCAGGTATTGTGATACAAATATACATTTGATGAATCACAGAACGATCATGACTGTAGGAAAGTAAAAAAGAAAGACCATATGTAGCACAAAGCATTCACAATTGTAACACTGCTGTATTGTAATGAAAATGTATTTGAAATGCATCAGCATTGTAAAAATGTGCTCATCAACCCATACAAATCTCATTCATAACAGGACATCTAACCTTGAAAGAAAAATCCCCAAAACACACTAAATTAAAAAAATACACACAAAAACAGCAATGGCCAAAATAGGATCTGCCCCTCGCATTCTGGTTGTTTGAACTGTTTTTTTTTCTTCTTCTTCTTCCTTTTCTGATATATTTTTCCAACTATAAATCCATAGGAATATGAACTGCTTATGACAAATCTGACTTTCAATTAATGCCCCCACAGGCCTTGTAGAAACCACCAATGCCCTGTAACACTGGGTGTGGTTTCGTTCCCTCTCAATTTTGAAATTCAGGAACTGCTCTCTTGTCAAGTCCATCAGTCAGGGAAAAAAAAACATATTACTCTATGTTAACAGACCAGGATCCACAGGTTTGTAAGAGAGAAAAGAAAATGTCTTCTTTTCCATTTGTCTTATTTTGAAGTTCAGAATTAATAAACTCCACAGCTCTGTTAAATCATTTTCATGTTAAACTTGCGAGGAGCATCCACTGTGCTGCTGCTCATGCCAGCGTCCGATTTCCGTGGCACATACTCGATCTCAATGTTGTGCTTAGTGTTCCCTTTACCTCTGCTCCAAAGGAACAGCAGTACCAGGCAAAACAAGACGACACCAAGAAAAGATATGAAGCCCATTGTGGTTGCAATGATCAGAGTCTTTATATCAAACGGGAAAGGGACGTTGGCTCTTGTACCGTTAGCACCAGTTTCTGTGGGCTGGTTGGATATGAAGGCAAAAGTCTTGTTGGGCTGGTGTGGCCAGTCAGGCGAGTAGCTATGAATGTGCAGGTGAGCCAGAGAGGTGTCGTTTCCGCCTGCGTTGCTAGCTATACACACATATGTACCATTATCTTGAATCTGGGCATAGCGCACCTCAAGGGTGCCGTCTGGCAACACAGAGAGCCTTCCAATCGTCTTGGTGGTGATAAACTTTTTCTGTGGTGATAGCCACATTATCACTGGAGCAGGATCTCCATCTGCTTGGCAAGCAAAATGAACAATGGCTCCCTCATCAACAAATTTCTGTTGGGGTTTGCGATCCCTAATCCTGGACTTGCGACACGTGAAGTAGTTTGGCTGCAGAACATCCGGGAAGTCTTTGAACTCTTTTCCTTGGACAAATTCGGGGGAGGCACAGGTGGGCTGCTGCCTGTTGAAGTTCAGTCTCCAGCGCCTTCGGAAAACCCACAATAGTCGGCAGTCACAGGCCAGGGGATTATCATACAAGGCAAGGGTTTCTAGGTTGCCAACTGAATGGAAAGCAGACTCCTCCAAGGTGCTAAGAGAGTTCCCAGACACATTGAGAATTTTCAGGTAGTTTAGACCACGGAAAGAGTAGGGCTCAATCATTGCCAGTCTGCCTCCGACAAGGTGAAATTCTTGCAAACGCAGAAGATCGTGGAGCTTATTCCCTTCAATGGTATGGATAGGGTTGTATGACAGATTAAGAAAGCGCAAATAAACCAAGTGCCGCAGGGCTACATAGGGAATTGTGGTCAGGTTGGCATTTGCAATGGTCAGGGAGGTGAGATTTAATCCATACAAGCAATTTGGAGTCATCGTATCCAAATATGGCCAATTGGCTATTTCCAACACTTTCAGCCGATAGAGCCGCTTAAAAGAGTAATCCCGTATGACATTGATATTCAGGTGGCGCAGCCTGAGAGTGATCAAACTGTGCAGGTGGGTAAAAGCCTCTGTTGGCACAGAGGACAAGTTGCACTTCTCAAGACTCAGGTGTTCAAGGCTACTTAGACCATGAAAAGCCCGGTGGGAGATGAAAACCAGGTCATTATCACCCACCTCCAAGGACCGGAGGTTGTACAAATCCTGGAACATGTAGTCCAGCAGGATGACGATCTTGTTCTCACTTATGTCCAGCTGTGTGAGATTGCTCAGGCCAGTGAAGACACCAAGCTGGATCAGCTTCAGCTTGTTGCTTCGCAACCCCAATGTCCGCAAACCATAAAGGTTGTTGAACGCTCCAGGTTCAATCGTGGAGATAGTATTTTCACTGAGCTCCAGGTGTTCCAGGCTGGGAAAGTTGGCAAACTCATCTGGGTTAATGGTTCTAATGCGGTTCTTGCTGAGGTCCAGCAGTTTTGTTTCTGCAGGGATGCCCTCAGGAACTGTCATGAGCTTCTTGCGGTGGCACATCACAGAGCGCTCTTGAACATTGCACTCACAGCGGGATGGACAGCCTGTGGTGGAGCCAGACAGCACGGTGCCCAGCATCAGGATCAGAATGGGCTGCCAGCAAGCCACCAGGTAGCTGTGCCCAGTCGCTTCCCCGGCCGCCATCTTATCGGTTACCTGGGGAGACACAAAGACAAGGCAAAACATATTTGTTAGAAAATTAAACGCTGATGAATCAAGACGCAAATTCCGTGCAGATTAGAGAACATTAAAATATGTCAGCTGAAATACAGATAACAGGTATGGTTTAAAATCACTAAGCGATGGGCCGAATTTCAAAGATGCAGTCTTCTGCTAAATTCAGCAGTTTCATACTATTTGTGGTGGGCGTGTAGACGGCAGTGTGAATTGGCAGTAGTCTGACCGTGTATTTAAAACACTTCTCTTTGGTCATTGTGTGTGTCCTCCAGCAACTGGCTTGTTTAACAATCGTAAGTGCAAAAAGAAAGGCATTCTCATGTGATACAAATGCAAACAGAACAGAGAGTATGACTCCTGCTGCAATATTCATGAGCAGACGCAAGATGAATAGAGGTTACAAGGAATAAGGTATGTGCTTGCATAATTGAGAATGCTGACAGTTTTGAATTCTGCATCTTTCACTTGTCTACACAGAGCTTCAAAAGGTATTTTAAATTCAAATAGCTCCTGTGAATGTACAGCCCTCTATTAGACAAACTTGTGATATTGAAGTGGAAGTACTGATCCTGGCTACATCAGAGGCCAAATCATTCTAGTAATCTACATACATCTTGCTTTACACCCCCACTGTTCTGCTGTGGAATGCTCAACATCATTTCCACAACACACCTTGCAGACAATCAATCAGTCAATGCAATCATCCTGATATGAAGTGATGGTGCACAGCTTCAAGTGGAATTAACAGCATTTTTCAGTAATCTAAGTCATGCTGTGTCACAGACATGTACGCTGAGCACATCTGTGGTTTGTTCTGGTACCAGAAAGTCTTTTTCTACCCTATGCTCCCTTCTTCTCCTCTTGAAGTCTGAATTTGCTGCGTGAGTTAAAACAGTAGGGGGTGGAGCAGCAGTAGCAAGAGGACGCAATCAAAGATGGATGGTGGCAACTGTGATATATGTGCTGTGGCTGACACTCAGCTCATGCAATCTTTTAGGATAAAATATAGACCGTACAGCACTAGGGAATTGGAAACAGATAAATAAATACAGAGTTTAGCAGCAAAAAAACAAACCATATTTAATTTCAATGCCATCTGTTAGTGTGACTTCATCACTTCTATCCATACATGTAGAACTCTCTATGAAATGACAAAAAAATGTTCACAGAAATTCTGAAATAGTGAAAGTGGAAGGGGCACTGTATCCCTCAGGTTTCAATCAAACATTTAATTATCACTTAAAGGACGTCATTTCTAACATTCAAGCAGGAGGGGGAAGGTTGACAAGATAGACTAAGCAAGGCAAAAAACACTGCAACAAAATCCTTCACATCTAATTCGGACTTTTCGTAGGACATGTCTCTGGGGGACTCCGTTTTATGTGTGATAGCTGTTGTCACAATACATGATATTTTGCCAGTGGTATGCGATTTCATCTTTTGTTCTAAATTTGTCTTTACAGTCGATTTTTATCCGATCACGTGGTGCTTCTTCCTGATTCACAGAAGCTCTGTGAAGAGGGATGATGAACACTTTTGTGCTCAAGTAGATTCAATGAACCATATTACATCTGACAGATTGAGAGTGGAGAGAAAAGCAAAAATAAATCTGTGATATTATGGTTGACAGTTAATTATGGGTTGACATGTTACTACCATTGTGATTACTGATAATAACTTCTTTTTCCCCATGAACCAGTACACAATTGGACATCAGCTCATCAGAAAAGGGGGGTTTACGGGTGAGATTTACTTGGCTCAATTTCATTTTATTCCCTCTCAGGTCAAAGTTCAGATTGGGGATTTGATGATACAATCTGTAATCAAGTGGTGTCAAAACAGGCAGAAAAAAGAGTTTGTGTGAGATCAGAGACCTGCACCAGAGCCTGCTGTGCTTCACGCTGCCTTCAGCCATACTTAATCATTCCAATTCCTTAACCCACATTGATCAAGTCAATGCTGAGTGCAGCGAGATGGAGTGCTGTGTATGTGTGTTGCATGGCATGCTAAGACTAAGACTTCCTAAGAGGAAGAAGTGGCCTTATCGCAGGCTCAGCTCCATCTGTCAGCCTCTATCATGTGGCTATTACATATTGGATATCAGTCAATGAGATGCTATTATGTCCGAGTCTATTACCATTGACACTGAAACCCAATCAAGGAAATGATCAAATCATAATCCCTTGTTGGTAAAGCTCCATGACTGCAACTTCAGCAGGTTATGGACTCCAGTCAGGAATGTTAACGAGCCCTCAACACTCTTATATGCAAGGTGAAAATCCACACAATATAGCACTGCATTAATTATCTAAGTAAGGTTTAACAATAATTTGTACAAAATATGTGCCCGTGTTTTCTTTTTTCACAACAGACTAGCTTGGAAATTTATGGCACTCAGCTTCAGCAGCAGACACACAGGGAAAACATGGAAAGACAGGGACACATTAAGATGAAGAATGCCATCCACGGGTAAACATTCTCAGCTCGGTTTTGTTAATGATCTGGTGTTATCATTCCCTCACAGGCATGTAGTCTGAATGCGCTTCTTCATTCCAATCAGCACTCCAGTGAGCTCCCAGAGAATTACATTAATTGAGGTGAAGTGAGAGGGGGCGTGCTTCTCAAAAGAATGAATATGTTCGAGAAATAAGACAACGGTGCTCAATAAATGAGGACCCACTGGTCCAAGACCAGTAATAACTAGATCAATGAATGGTGAGATTAATGCCTTTATGCCAGCATCCACTGGGATCCTGAAGATGTTGCCTCATATTGGAAGTGAATGGTGCCCTATGCTCCCATTACAATGGAGTGGCATTGGAGTAGGCAACTGGATGCACAAGTATAATTAAACGGACATGTAAGATTTTTACTATCCCTTTGCACAAACTAAGCATGTGAGGGTTAATTAGTCACACACTCATATTATCTCATGTCCAAGCTGCTGTCATAAAGTCAAGTTCCATGAAAATTTTATGTTTTCTGTCTGGGATCCAATTTAAAACCAATTTAGATCCCAATCTAGTTATTAGGGTTAATAATCAAATTGCCCCCTCCTAGTAAGAGCCTACAATAACTTGTTTACTGGTTATACATATAGTACAGTATATAGCATAACCTCAAGTGTCAGTAGTAGGTATATAATTTATCAACAATACACACATTTGTCTTTGCAGTACACACTGCAGTACTGCCATTATATCACAGTGCAAAGATCCAGCCAGGTTACTCAGTTTACCGGTCCATGTTAAACAGGTTCCATGCCCCCCATTTGCTGTATGTTGTTGATTGTTTCTTGTCCATGAGGCTTACATACAGTACAGCGTGCTATTACTCCCCTAAATCTTACTCCATGCATTTTAATGAGGCTGTCTGTCTCCATTAAATTCTTCACAATAAGCACAACCAAACACAAGCAGGGAGAGGTATTGTTAAGACTTAAGCATTGCCCAAAGCCTTAGTTTACCTGTCACAAGACATCACTCCTGAGCCTTGTTAAATACCTGTAAGCTCACAGGGAATCCGTGAGATGATGCTGACGTTATCTGCAGCACAAAGTGTTAAAAGCCTTTAAAGCCCATTTCTCTGCAAACTGCTTAGTCAGCTGCAGGTTAATCCTGAATGGCCAAACTCAGCAGGGGAACTGTATGCACGGTACTATGTGAATGACTTTGATAGTCTATCCTTGAAAAATTGACCATTAATTTCATATATGCCTCTTATTGCAGTTAAATATTCGCCTTCATTTTTTTCCTCCCTTTTGGAAAATGACTCTGTCTGTGTATGCTGAAAAAAAAGTCACACCCTGCTACTGTGATTAAATATTAATCTGTCTCTTAAGATGATTATTGGTTCAGTTTTCTACAATAAGTAATAAGCTTCCAGTTATAACGCAGCACATGTATGCACCTACAGCCACAATTTGGCTAAATCCATCTTAACCATGAGTTTCTGACCTTTGGCTACCCAAGTAAGATCGCTCTCCCACTGCTATACTGTTGCTTAGCTGAATTTCAAGAGAGAGGTTACCCTTGTGTCATTGAGAAGCTAAGCTGCCTGCTGGGATTGTTGGCTGGATCTGGACCTGTGAAATGGCAAGGCTTAAATGTAAGCCGAAGCCCGACAGATGGAAAGCAAAGCCCTAATCCAGGCAAAGAAGCTGGTTGATGCAACAAGGTGCAGAATTCCAACTGTGGCCAGCTGTTGTCCTGACAAAAGTCTGCCGTGAAACCTGTCGACATGTTCCACCTGAACTTCACCTCCCAAAGGGGTCATTTTTTTTGTTTCTGTGCAGGTGCTCTGGTCACCGACGTCTCATTTCATCACACAGCACTGAATCCACTTTATTAGAGGAGACCCTACTTAGAGGCAAGCATCAACAGTGTAGTGTTCCCTCAGCTTGAAAAATAAAATACAATCACAATATTTAGAACAACCACACCACAAAGTGCAGCCTCCAAAGAGACCACCATCATTAAATTTGGTGGGAGATGATTGGTGTGGATGATGGGCAGACAAAGCATTGGAATCTCACACGAGAGACCACAATTTCATCTGGACTTCCAGCTGTGATTTGGTTTAGGAATTAAAAGCACTGGGTTTAGGTGAGGGGAGGAATGTGATTTTGCATATATGGAAATAAGTACACTGTTACACTGAATCTGTAGTTAATCAGACCACCATCTCAACCAATAAATATCAAAGTTGAAAATGTCATTGAAATACTCATTATATTATAATTAATATCTAGGTTTTCGTCAGAATGTATTTGCTGTTGCAATTTAGCTGTTTTGAGTATTTTAACCTTCATAAAGGCGGAAGATGTTGTAAGACTGTAGAATTAGAGTATGTTCTTTGTAAATAGGGGCACCTAATGAATTGGTAAATGATGGCATGTGCAAATATAATCTTTCTAAAAGAATCTCTGGTTCAAGCTTGTGAACACGTGCTGTTTTTTCGTGTTGTAAATTGAATATCTTGAGATTTAAGACTGTCAATGGGACAAATCTAAAGACATTACTGTGACCTCAGAGACATCGTGAATGACATTTTTTTCCAAGTATTTTTTTGACATTTCATAAACTAAATGATTAAGTGATGAATCCAAAAAATAATCAACAGATCAGTCAATACTACTTTGGAAATTCGTTCCCTACAAGGTGTATTGATCTTTGCTTGGCCTAACTAAAGGGGGTGGGTGGTGCTGACAATAATGACAGAGAGAATAGTGTCAATAAAAAATATTGTCATTTTGCTTGTTGTGTAAATAGTTAACATGATTATATTTCTATTAGATTTTTTTTTCATGCTCGCAAATATTCAATAAATGAATCTGGAAATCTTAAGTAGGGTGGGATGCACGTTCAAGACAAACAGTTTACAGGCAGCGCATGGTTTTATATGAAAACAAACAAATTGCTCGTGCCAATTGCAAAACTGTATCATTTCCAAATGGGTGCAACTGTGTGATGAGATCAGGAGTCTAATGATTGTGGTTGTTAAAACTTTGAAAGTCATGTTTCATTACACCCAACTTCAGCCAGGCTCTTAATTTGAGCTTTTTTTTGTGTTTTTACAGATGTGTTGGGGTGTTGTGCGTGCATGTGAGAGAGTTGTGTGTTTTTATGTGATGTTCCATCATTATTAAGCTAATTAGCCTCGTCTCCCCAGCTCTGTACAAAGAACCACCATTCAATTTTTGGGGGTTTTTAAGGAGATGAGTTTTCAAAGAGGAACAGCCTCCAGAATGTCAGACTTTCATAAAGTGGATGCAGGAATTTGGAAGGACTCGGATCAGCACTCACTAATGAGAGCTCACACTTTTTTCCCCAGCATCCAAAAAAAATGTATAAAAACAAGCCTGCCAATAGCTGAGAAAAAATTATATATATATATATATATATCAGATATCATTTGTGTATCAAAGGCATTTTAGACTGACATTCAGGTTCTAATAATGTTAATCCTCTCAGTGTTTGACAAATAACTCAGTTCTGTACTTTATCAAAAGCTTACATTATTACCTTTTTTGAAAAGCTACAGAAAGCTGTGCGAGGCTGAAAAAAGCTGTATTTTTCACTCTGTACATTTATATGAATATATCTGTTGTCCAATAGTTACCTTGTATAAAGAACCATTATAAATTTTCACCTAAACCGTGTGTGGGCAGTGTGGTATCTGTATCACACTTTTTAAACTAAACTCACAATACAAGTATCACACAGATTTACCTCCCAGCTCTAAAAGCAACCAATTTAACTTCTACTGATAAAACCTTGATCAAATTTCTTTGAAATGCATCTGAAGTGGAACAACATTATACGAAGTTGCGGCTTTGATTTAAGTTAATTTCAGTTGTTGTTGTGCCTTTATAGATTTCTGTGAAGCCTATCGAGCAGTTTGTAATCAAAAGTGAAGCTCCAGTGTCCCTGTAAGCAAGTTAACTAGAAATGAATCAACTAATGCAACTTTTCAAATTAAATGACATGGGAAGGGATTATGGTAAATTAATTCTAAAACAGCACTATAACCATTATTTCTTTTCTCTCCACTGTTTCTTTTGTGTGTTTTCTCTTTGGGCTTTGTTGATTTAAAACTATTTAGGCTGAGACTTTACAGCCGTGCAAGCAACTCGGCGAGGCTCTACTTAGGCACAACATTGATTTGAGTTAACTGATAATGTCTGAATGCTGTCGGGTCATTTAGTGTTGCAGGTATGTGGTCATAAACCAAAGATTGGATGCAGTAAATGGGTGTCTGCAACGCAATTTAAAAACAAACGATATACTAATAGAATATCAGAGTGAAATTGAAAACGCAAAGTCTTCAGGTTGATCCTTTTCAATTCATTAGACATACAGACAAACATGCTGCGACTGTGCACCTGCTGAGCGGGTAAAAACGTGATGTACTGTGTAAGAACATTCAGAGTGTTTATTGGCAGAAAGCAACAAAGCAGAAAAGCTAGAAGAGTGAAAGATTGAGCTCCCCTAGAGAGAGCTGCTGGAATAGCCGCTCCCCTTTTGTCACAAAGGCTGAGAAAAAAAAACGATTCACACAGAGATGTTATAAAATTTCTGCTGGTCTGTATTTTGTTTTGTCCCTGATGCTGCGGCCCCCAATCTGAGGCCTGATCTTTTGGGTTGGGGACAACTTGCTGACAGAGCCTTTAAGACTTGAGGCAATTATGTCAAAGGGGCACACGGCTAGACATGGTCTCGTCTCCGAACACTGCAGGAGATGCCGACCTTCAGCGCTCCAGAGGCAAAACTGAAAACACCGCTGCCATAGCAATGAACATAGCAGAAACAATAAGCGTTGAAGGTCACAGGGCTTTATATTTCACACTGGATACTGATCTTGGATGAGCGTTTTGGCGTGTGGGCTGAACCTGGCCTGTCCTACTTTGTTTCGTTTGTACGACTGAGACGCTAGCACTAACAAGGCCCCATGAGGCGCTTTTAGAAAGTCTGTTTCAAGCAATGGGCCAAAGAGATGATTTTTTTTTTGTTTTTTCAGTCAGCAGCTCTTGTCATACTGTTTTATAACATTTTCAGATCACAACCTCTGTGTCACTGATTATAAAAATGGCGATAAACGTGAAAAAGGCTTGAAGACATCTGCTGCTGCTGCTGCATGAACTATTTGATTAATGGTTCAGTCCAACCATACAATGAAACGAACACATTTGAAAAAACTTACATTAATAAACTCATTTCAGATTCTTGGTTTATTATCTTTATCACTGAGCTTTTAGCAATTGAGCAAACAGGGTGCTGATGAATCTAGCATACCGTACCAGCAGATGTGAGCTCATCAAAGGTTATTCAAATTGTCTATATTCCACTTTAGATTGCTTTAGATCTTTAGTGCACAAAATAGACCCAAAGGAAACATTAAAACTTTACTCAATCTTTAAAATTGCTTTGATAACACAAAATTAAATGGATGTTACGATTATTTGCACTACAAAGTATATGTACATTAACATGAGGCCACAGCTAACACAAACTTGCACACATTTGTCTTTTGCAAAATACAACTGTGCTATTCAGTGTCTTTTCATCCAAAACTAAGAAACCTTTTCCTTCCCCAGCTTAAAGCAGCTTCTGATTAGGAAGAAACACTGACGTGTCACCATTATTATTATTATAATGAATTCACAGGCTATTGTGCACAAAAGCAAAGGAGCTTAGGCAAATAAACAGGTCCCCCCATCACTCCTTTGATGAGAAGCCGTGAAAACATTTACTTATGTAATCATCCATCTTTTCTTCACCTCCACCAGGCAGCTTTCTTTGCACAATTTTAAATCCAATTTTCAATGAGAGGCAAGAGAATCAAATCAAACCACATTATAAGATGAGATCCACTAGCCACCTGAAAACTCACTCCTTCCACTGCTTCTGCTGTCTTTCTTATAACACTCAAATTACAGGCTTTACTTTCAATGTGAATTAGTCTTTACTGTGCTGTGCAAAACTGTAAGACACGAAAAATAAATCATTTTAAAAAATAATGCCGTGCTCAGGTTTTATGAAGCACAGTAAACCGAAAATAAATAAATGATTAAATAAAATCAGTTCGGCACTGATCAGATTTCTGGCCTTGATGAATAAGAGAGTGCCTTGTATTGTTTTCACTGTACGGTATGTTTTTTTTTTTTTTTTATGTATGGGAGTAAAGACAGATATTCAACAACTGATGTTGACCAAGCTGAAGGACATTTACACTTTGAAGCAAACAAAGTCTCCGTCAACCCAATCACATATCCCGCCAGTGCACCCGAACGTATTTGAATAATCCACATTTTTGCTCAGAATTAATCATTCATGAGTGACGAGTTAATATTATGCAGCAGAATCAAGCCCTTACCTCTTCTATTGCACATAAGCATTCGCCAAGACATAGTGTCAGAATTAATTTAAGACTGACAGTACTTATGCAAATCAAAACAGTCCTCAAGTGGTGCTACGGGGGGGGCGGTATCGAAAGGTAAAGACGTTAAAATTGTAAAATTGAACATAAGAACCCTACTGAATCTTCCTAAATTGATTCAAAAGGGTGGAGGGAGGCTAAATGAACGTTTTGCGAGGGGGGGTGAACATATTATTCTTCTCACTCAATTTGTGAGTGAATAAATTTTTCCCTCTCATGAAATGAATGAATTTGGCAGTTACCCTAAGTGTGTGTGTCTGTGTATGAGTTTGTGCTGGGGTAATTTGTTTTGGGGCAGACTCACCCACTCCATCAACCCCTCCATATATGTCTGTAGGATGTTGCTTTAATAGCTACGACTACACGAGTTCCTCGATTAAATCAACAAGGAAACATGCCTGCGTTTCATAATGAATAATTTAAGCTATATCTTATCGGCTGCTCGGGAGCGTGATGGGCACAGTGTGGAGAGGCTCAGGGCCGCATTGACTTTAATTGTGACTGGCATCTAAAGGTTTTCCTCCCAGTGTGGTGAAGAAAATGTCCCCTTTGCTTAGCTGGGCCTGCAGCTCAAAGTGAGGCCTTTAAAAGGGAAATGAGCTGTAATTAGTTGATAGCGAGTTGACCCTGACGCAGAAAATGCCACGCAAAAAGCACTGCAATCAGAAATTGGAGGATGCTGCTGTTGCATGCCGTAGCAGAGAGCAGCACAGATTGCAAACAACAACACTGGCAAAAGGCGAGCTCCAGCAATGCAGGGGGTTTGTTTACAACATTCATTACTGGGTGGCAGGATTTATTTACTGCAAGTAATTACCAAGGAATGCTTGTCAGGTTGAAAAGGATTTTGTGCTGTTAAAAAGGTACAATATATAAAATCTGCATTCAAAAAAAACTACATAAAAGCGTTAACAGAGGGAAGCAGCAAATTACAGGGAATTTGTGGTGCTGGAGTCCACCTCGATCAGAAGAAACAAGGGAGTGAACAGGTCCTCCCAAAGGTCTGTGGTCCCTCCTCCGGCTCAGAGAGATAATGTCCTGTAGTTTATGTTGTGGTTTGCTTAACTCAGTTTTTAAGATTGTGTCCACTGCAAAACCACAAATGCAACACATGCACTATAGAGATGATTCGGGATGTTTTTCGGTAGAGTTTATGTTGTCAGTAGTTGCAATAGCTTCTTAAAGTGCGAGGTGGTATTACAAGATGAGACAGGAGAGCTTGTTAGTATGCTAACTTTAGTGCATGACATAATGTCAGAATTGTTAATTAATTATATTTGGTTGATAACTTGTGCAAGTTTTTGATCATTTTAAACCAAAAAATATAAAATACATATGATATCTTTAAAGGAAAATGATAAAGGTATCACCACCTGTTATCCTGTATTCTGTATACAACTGGATTTAATGCAAAACAAACTATATTTTATGACTACATCGATTGGACAGCAGTGGACTTTAACTAATCCTCTGTACAGCATCAGCATACATGGTTGCTGATAAGAAATTGCACAACACAAATATCAAAGATATGTTCTTAGCACTACATAAACACAGTTAACATTATTGCCATAATTGGTCCACCAGAGAGTGCTGATGTGTTTGTGTTTCAGCTGTAAAATGCACAGCTCAGTACATACAGTGTGTTTGTCACAGTTCTATTATCACCAAATGTACATGATTTAAATGTGTTTGTGCAGTTTGTGAATCAGATTTTTAAACTCCCAAATATTACTTCAAGTATCATCTTTAAAAGCACGGTCTCTGTCAGGCTTCAGTCCACATGGTAACTATTTGCTGATCTATTTTATTTTACTTTCAGGAGCTCTCATGCACCTCTGGTAATGACAAGGTTTAAATTAAGAAATAATCCTTGTTTTGGAATAATTACACTGATTGCTGAAGCGTTTTTGTGTAACTTGCAACCCTTTTTTTTTATCTTGCTCAAAATTCACTGACCTCAAATATAGGAGAACATGTAATGAACTAGTAATATATATATATAAAACATTTTTTACATTCTAAAATATCATGATTGTTATTATCCTCAAAACCCTGCACCAGTCTGATTCTAGTGTATGCACACAGTTTTCTTTGATATTTCTTTGCTGAAGCTGGAAATATCAAGAGTTTTCTTCTTTTTTTTTTAATCCTTTCAGAAGAAGAGATTAAATGGTTAATATCAGTTGCAAGGACATCTAATAATGCAATCCTGAAATGGAAAAGCCATCCCTATTCAAGCAAGAAATGAACGGCATTGAAAAAAGGTAAAGCAACATCGCAGAATCCATCTCCCACTGCTTTTCTCTTCTTCTATACAATGTGTGCCATTTTACATCTTGCCACTATCGCATTTTCCACAAGATTCAAAGAACGAAAATAGGTAATAGAACAACTTCCCCAAAGCAACCTTAGGTCATTCCTCTCATTTTTAAAAATGGCATAGTTCTTGCAAATACTAGTTTTTGTAGGACATCCATGAAGGTGAACCTAATTCAAAGACAGGAGGGATGGTATTTCATGGATTTAGACTCAGATCCAGTGTAACCACACCTTGAGCAAGGTGACAATGTAGAAGATTCAATACACAATTTCATCTTCAAACAATACATTAAAGGGAGAAGAAATAAGGTCTCTGATTTTTTTTATTTTTTTTTTACCACCACGCAGTTCTTGATTTATGGCTCTCAAACGGACAGACTCTTCTATAAACTGCCGGTGCAAAGTCATTTCAGTTTACTCATTTAGAATTTATCTCTTCCAATGGCAAGGGCTCAGACAAAAACACTGTCTCACGAGTGCTTTATCAAAAACCAGAGGTGCATTATAAGAACTGCAGTAGTCAGCCAAAGCTCCCAGGCAGACTGTGTTTATGCACCTTAACAAAACAAAGGTTGGTTTTTTTTTTTCATTTCTTCTCCAAAGATATGTGAGAAAAGTCAAAAGGCACATTTAACCTCCCAAACAATTAGTGACAGGTCCGCAATGTATCACCGAGGTCTCCCCGTTCACCGTCTATTTATATGGGCAGGGTATTCTGGCTGTTGTTTTAATGAGTGTTGACCCAGACTTCCATCTGTTGACTTTCAGCACTAAAACATAATGAGAGTGGACCCAGAACAGCAAGGCATTTGAAATTCATAAAGTGCTGTTCTTGCACTGGCAAACAATGACTCAGGATCCCTGCTCCGGCTAAAATGAATCACCTGATTGTCTATGCAAACGAAATGGCGCCTGTTGAGGCATGCAAACTAATTGTAAATGAATTGTCCAACGGCTACGGTCTGGTAAGTTATCGATTCAAGCGGCTTTCTGTTAATAAAATAGGCTGAACAGTTGACACGTAGCAGTGAAATTAGATATACATATATAGTTGCAAGACACTACAGTTAGCGTATGAGCGTTTGTCAAGAAATTGTGAATCAATCAAAACAATCCAGAGTACAGGGCTGAGACGTTTGACCAAACTGAGAATTATTATAGATTTGCTCCAACCTGTAGCACAGTTCATCAATAAATCCTTTGATTCGTGCATTCAACACCCAGTATTTACATTTTTCTCCTTTTCAAAAAATTATTTCACTGCAAAAACCATAACATGTCAATACGTTTTGTTTTTTTTTTCTTTCTTTCTTCTTCTTCTTCTCTCCATTATCCACAGAGAGACGAGCAGGCTTGGCCGAGCCCACCGGGGCTCCGGTGCAGAGATAGGGGAGCTTAATCCATGTCCTCTGAGAGATCGCCCAGAAAGATGAAGCCTTAATTAGCCAGATAAAACCCCACATAATGACGCTATTGATAGCGACTGGGAAATAAGGTCTAAGAAGAACAAAAAAAAAGGACTATCATATATAAGATGGCTTGGGAGACAGTTAGTGAAGTAACTGCAGCGGATGGAAAAAAAAAAAAGTGGGGGGGGGGGGGGGGCAGTTCACTCTCATTCTCAACTTCAGCAGGGGAGAACTGTCTCATCTCTCTGAACAATCCACCTGCTCCAAATTCTCTCATAAGAAGCTTAGAGAAAAATGCTGACCTTCATATAATCAAAGATTATGTGGAGGAAAACAACAACAGTTTTGGAGTACTTAAGCAATAGCACTCATGGGAGGTTCGAGCAATTAAAGGCAAAATTACTTGTCTAAGCTGTCCTTGTATCCTCCCATTCCCTATCTTTGGTTCCCCGTTGTAGGAGAGGAGGTCATAAAGATAGCGAAAAGAAGAGAACCACATCTCTACAGCTCTGCTAATCTTAGGGGTACTAGAGGGAGCCGAATCTCACTTTTAGAAAGACAATCTAGGTATTTCACATGCTACACATGGATCAATGACAAGGTGACCCGGCATAGTAATACCAGATGGCTTTAGGGTTGGCAAAGACACCGCAAATCCCTTGTCAACACTCGTGCACCCCTTAGAAGAAGTTACAGAAAAATGCATTAGAAGTTTATTCCTTTCAGCTTCTTATCCTTAAAGTAAATCTGCTAAAAACAGATTTAAAACGGTACAAGCTCATATACAGTATGCGTGGATTAATATCTCTTAACACGAGGAAAAGCCTCATTAGAGAGTGAGTGCAACTCGAATCAAAGCCCATCCAGCCTCAGTCTGCAGAGCTGGGAAGTGCGATCCATTCTGCCACTCATGCCTTAATTAATGAGAATGACTGTCTTTTTCCTTTGTTTCCCTCCAAAGAGCAGTGCCTTTGTTGAAGCATGCTGACAGGCAGATGATATGCTTGTGGACACACATTTTAAAATTTCATTCTTTGTAGTCTTGTCATGTTATCCTTGTTGTGATGTAACTTGTATGACATTTACAGAGGAGATATAAACCAGCACAGCTGAAATGCAGCTAAGTCTGAGGAAAAACCCCAGAAAGATATTTTTTGAGCAGACTTAAAACCTTTACCTGTTTCGTCTGGATTATTAAACACAGTCGTATTTATAGAGTTGGCCTAGGAAAAGTGATAGGAGCAGTGGATTACCCAACAAGCCCTCTTATACCTGTGAGCGAAAATTTGCATTGCAGATTTCAACAACTATTAAACGTTGAAATGATTACTCGAATAATTGTTTCGGCCACTAAGCAAGCAAAAAATATCCAAATACGTCTTCGTCTGCTGGAGAAAAAAAATGATGCTGACTGCAGGAAACGATGACAGCTCTATTTTCTGTTGCTTTGTCGACAAAATAATTCATCTGCAAATCAAAAATTGATAGATTCATTAGTTCTAGCTGCAGGTGCATTACTTGTTTACAGCCACCTGAAAAACGAGACAGCGATGGCACAATGCACACATGATAAAAAATGCTCAGGCTATTATCCGTCCATAGCCTGACATCTGAGGCTGATGGACCAGCCGTGGTAAATGGAAGAGACACTACATATTTTTCTTATCGCTGTTTTACTCATTATTACCAACATGGCAGAAGCAAGCACAAGGAAATGCAAAGGAGCTGAATTATTTATTTTCCATTTGCATATCTACCACAGGTTCAGGACCAGGGTGAGGAGGTGTTGTATTATGGAGGGAGATTACTCCTGAGGTTTCTTTTTAGGGCATAAAGCCAGCCACGCCAATTTACACAGCTCATTACTTAAAATCATATGCAGGGGTTTAATGTATAGTGAGAGTTATAGCATGTTTCGCTGCAAGAATTGATTTTTTTTCTTAGTCTGACATTGACTGATTCTGTCGTAATAACTTTTGCCCACCTTCACACCTTCTCTTGCTAAATCAGTTATGAGACGGAGGGGTTAAATTGCCTCGACCGTCCACGCAGCCCCCATCAGGGCCTCTCAGGCCTGATCTCTTCTCCCCTCCCGATTCCCACAGGTTCCCAAACTACTTTGCACTTCTGTGGTAGCGCGTCACACCGGCATCCAACAAGGTCAAATGCCATTTCATTTTCTCGTCTTTGATCGCTGCCTGGCTCTTTCATCAGACTCCCCCTCCCCATCCGCCCGCACGCTGCCACCATTTTGCCTGTTAAACTGCCCTCGCTCATCCCCCCTCAGATTTAGAGAATGCGACCGGCAGTGGCCCAAGTTCAAATATGTCTGTCCAGCGGTAATGCATAAGCAATCGATCAACTTCAAATTGCTAAACTCTAAAGCCGCAACTGTGCTTTGCTTCTATATAAGATGTTAAAAAAATGTTTATCGAGCAGACCACAAAGCGCATTTGGGTGGGGCATAGGTAAAATGTCAAACCCTCCTACCAGTAATCTGCTTCTCCTCTCTGTGAAAAAAGTTCCTGACATTCACAAACACATTGATTATATGAGCACCTCCATCTTGCCTTTCTGCATTATCAGCCTCCTCCATATATAACCCACAGAGCAGCTCAAGCTGAGAGAGGAAGCTGTAATTTATGCTCTCAAGCAATGTTTCATCAAGGTAACCACATGTTTCAGAAACAAATCTACATGTAACTGCCACGCCACATCAGCATGCTATTTGCATGCAATTATTTCATGCCCTGTATTATTGTCCTCACCTTATCACTTATCATCAGGCTTTAACTTCTAGATATGCTATATTATGCCCCCCAGGTAAAGGCTGCTGAAATGAAATGGATGATTCATATCTTATTTTAATATTTCAACAGTTATACAGTTACACACATGCTTTATTTAAGCAATGAGCTCCAATTTAAAAGAAAATGTGTTAATGTTTAGCTGTGGTAAATCATTGAGGCTGATTCTGAAATGATTAAAGTCTCTCTTTAGTCTTTGATTAAATACCTAGAAAATCATCTTTGTGTATTAAAGTTACAGTTTTGTTTTCTTTTTTTTCCACAAAACAATCCCTTGTTGCTTTAAAATGTCTTACATATACTCAACATTGTTGCTTCGGCTACAGTATGTGGATCCATAAGTCACAACCTCTGTCTATGCACAACAACTTACCTACAGCCCTTCTCAAACACAGTGAAACTACTCTAATCTACGCAGTGGCAAGCTGTTAACTGGAGTAATCCACTCAGACAAGTTAGAAGTGTAAAGTGGTTCTGAAGAAGAACAATGATACGGATAAGTCTCAACCTGCGAGTTGACAGGATTGGTTGCTTTGGTTTGTTATGTCCATCAGTGCATAGCTCTTTTAAGGTAGAAAAGCTCAGCTATGGCGTTGGCTGCTTATTTTGTGTCTTCCAGCATATAATAAACACCACACAGACATGTTAACAAGGTTGAAAACTTAATTGAAAAAACTTTGTTCAACGAATCAGCTCACAGTATTCAGGTCATTATAGGGGACATCTCTGGACTGGTATGTGTAGCTTGACATGCCATCTGTAAATATGGATGATTTGGATTGAATACTGATTTGAAACTGAATACTGAGTTAGACTGAATAATATGGAGGATTGAGTTAAAAAAAAACACAATGAAACACTGAAGAACAATTACACTGCAGAACATTGTAAAACAGCTTTCTAGTCTAGTCAAGAGTTCCCTAATTATCGTCCAGGCTGATGTTATAGATGTTTAATGCCCATTCAGCACATTACCTCTTGTTTTATGCGGAAGAATGTTAAATATTGCACTTAGAAGAAACTCAAGTCCATCCTATTGGTTTGTTTAGCTCTGAAACTTTAAATGTGGAGTTATCTGCTTTTGCCAAAAAAAACCCCCAAAACTTTAAATACTTTAAATATAAATGTAAAATCAATAAAGTTCACCTATGTAACTTAGCTGCATTTTGAAAACTGATTTTTACTAACTCAAAATAAGCCAACAACAGTTTGATTGATGCTTTTCTGAAGACTTTCTTGCTTGTTTTCATATCATTATAAATTGAACAGTTTGGGTTGTTGGCTGCTGGTCAGACTAAATAAGCAATTTTGACACGTTACTTTGGCTCTGGAAACTTGTGACTTGGGATCTGTTATTATTTTTTGAAAATCTTGTAGAGCAAATGATGATGTTTCGAGGAAAAGTAAAATAAAATAGTTATTTGTTGCAACCTTGATGAATTCTGCATGTAAATGCTGTACAAATGCCAGAATAAACCAAATAAAGACAGACCCAGCTGCTATAATCAGGTAGTTCAAATTCAAGGTACAGACTTATAGTAGAATACGTAGGCGGAAAATGGTACTTGGAATCATTACCTTTATTATTTGACTTTCCTAATTATAAAATGATTACTAATGTCAATGTCAACACATTCAAAAACACAGCAAAAATCTCAACATTTCCACATAATGTCAGATAGTTCAGTTTCAGGTCTGTGGGATTATTACTGCTTCTTCACGTCTGGCAAAACAACATCTCTTCATGCCACCCAGTCTGGTCGATAAGCTGAAATCAGACCTCTTGTTTCCTCCCTGCACTTTCACTCTCTTCCATCAACAGTATTAGCAGTTCTTTGTTACAATGTTCTGTCATTCCTTTCTCTCTTTCTCTTGCTCAGCGTTGACAGCGAGTGGGTGAAAGACATCCAGAGCGAGGGAGGGAGAAAGAGAGACAAACCAGACAGACAGAGAGCTTTTAGGGAAGTTAAACTGAGAGCGCGATATGGAGGGAGAGCACCAAAGAGATGGAGAAAGTGAGCTTTTAGGGAACTAAAAGCCTCTGCCCCTTTATACCTCAAAGCAAGGCCCCTGTTGTCTTGAATCACATGATGAATGGAAGCAGACTGTCAATGGATAAAAAGCAACACTGATCTGAACGAAGGAGAGGATAATGGGCTTGAAGCACATTAAAATGTCTGAATTATCTGAGAACACTTTAATCCAAAGATTGCGGAGGAAAGCCTTTCTATACTTTGAGAACATTTGAACAAGGGGTTCCTTGATGAATTCTAATGGTATTAGGGTCTTATAATGGAACTTTCTGATAACAACAAAACAAGTTTAGAGACATATTGAGATCTTATTCAAAATACACTCACCTAATGTGTGTTCATAGTATGTATCCATGTTGCTTAGCTAAATCCTAAGGTGCTGCATCTTGAAAACACTACCCGAAAAACATTGAATACATCGATTGGTTTAAGTATTTTAAGCTACTCTTTCACTTCTCAAATTGGAGGAGACCTGTAACACCTTGGGCGTAAATGATAACTCCACTTCCAAGTAGATCCTCAATCAGCCTACTAGACAAAGGAAAAAGAGTCGAGAGTACTAGCGCTGCACCTAAACACCGAACTCCGTGAACTCTGAATCTCAACAGGGTATTTTAACAGCCATTACAACAGGGAGGTGGGGCACAAACACAATTCTTGTTCCCACTTATGGAAAATATCATATGCTCCATTCAAGTGTGGCTGTGTGAGTGGAGCTGCTGTTGTCCCACAATTGTGTTTCCAATTGTGACTGAATAACACAGTTTGAATGGATGCTTTCAGTAGAACAGATGCAACGTATTGTAATTTTGCTGACAGTACTAATCATCACCACCGCGACACAATTTATTCAGACTCTAGTTATAAATGCATGTGCAAATATCAAATGGGACAATAATGTCCATTGTCTAGAGTTGGAAAGGAAGGGAGGGCATTGTAAATAACAATGGATGTGTAATTCACACCACAACAAAACATGTTTTTGTGTGTCCACCTGAAATGTAACCAGCATTGTATAGCGGTTACCGGTGATTACAGTGTACAGTATGGATCTGTACTGTACTGTATATACAGTATATGGCTATGGGGAGCAAATGAATGAAATTATGGTGAGTTCGTCCTGCTGAGGCTTACTTGAGTGACTCCCACTCAGGTGTTTTGGCTCAAACCTCCCGTCCAAAGCTGCCATTCTGCAGCCATCACCTGCCTCAGCCGACATAATTTACGGCCCACTAGCAGTGTAGCAGAGTGACATTCATACAGTAATCTAGGAGATAGGTGTTGAAGTCTTCCTGGCAACAGGGGTGCCAGCATAGGCACTCATTAGTCCATGCAGTGAATACAAATGTCCTCTCCAGAGGGTTAGTGAGGAGCCTTAGTAAGCACAATAACAACTTCCCAACCCTTGACCCATAACCTCGTCCACCATCAGTGCCATTTTTAATGAGGCGTCCTCCAAGGGCCTACATGGTTTATGGCAGGATGCTGTTTCAAGCCAAGCAGAGATTGAGAGTTAATGTGAACTGTAATGTTATGTAAATTACAACTGCAGGGTTATTAAACTGTGGGAAGTGGTCAAGAATTGTTAGAGTAAAATCTAAATAAAAGCTGCATTGAGGTTGCATGTATACTGGCGGAGTTGCACTCTACACATTCTTAATCCCACAATCCATCTCCCCTGGCTGTTACCAATCGAAAACGTTGTAAGTCTGCTTGTTTTTGTGGACGCCTTGATTTTTCACATGAGCGTAAAAGGTGAAAACACTCCCTGAAAGTAGAAATTCTCATTTTCACGGCACTGTGCTGGAGATCAGAACTAGAAGCACATGTGTGACTTTTCTCTAACATGAGTCCTTTAAATGTGAATAGACCCTACAGGCTAATGTGAACGCATGGCATTTAGACATGCCTCTGACATTCCTCTAACAAGGCTCTACATGGCAGTGGCATTTCACTAAAAGCGTTAATTCAAATACTAATATAGTTCTAATGGTAAACTGGGTTTTTTATCACTTTTTTCCCCCCTTTGCGTTGCTGCTTTTCATTAGAATGAGCCATGGTACATCTGTCAAACAGCCATTTAAAATAAAAGTCAAGTCACAGCAGGATATGGATATTTTCTATGCTAGTTCTCTGTATCACAAGGCACTGACTGTAAACGCCTTCCAATTACTGTGGAACATAGACGTGGTCTTGCATTGTTGTGACCAGTATCTCTGATATAATAAATGAAAGGTTGCCAATTTTGTGCAAATTCTGGATAAGTTTATAGAATAATTACGGTAATGTGTCCAACATGGTTGGATTAAGGGCAATGCAATCATAATTACAAATTTGATTTCAAAACACAGTGAAAAGCACAATCATGCTGATAAAGGTAAAGTGGAGGGCGCAGCGTGGGTTGCAAACCCCCATGTGTGTTTATACAATGCAGCATTTACAGGAGGAACTTTTAAAATGCAGGATAAAACAACAGGTCTCCAACAAAGGTTTGTTATAGCAGCATGGTTCGTTTGGAGTCTAAAACAGGAGCTTCTTGCTGTTTGGACACCCACAGACCTACAAACCATTAAGCTGTACCGGTGCAAGAGCAGTAAATGAACAATACATCTAATATGTGCACTGTTGCAAAGAACAAAACCATGTTTTGTTCCACACATCAGAGTGCATCTGTGCAGAGAAACATCCCATTCATGACATCCTGCAGCTGCTACATTATAAGAAACAATCGCATGGTGTTTCATCAGCTGCATTCACTTTGAGCAGGTTAGTCTTAAGGGGAAACACCAGAAACACATAGACGCTGATACTGCTGAGGAGCTTTTCGTGCCCCTCCGCTACGCTGCCTGGGACATTTTCCAAACAAGTGAAAAATCAGAAAGGGGCTGCACTGCTGAAGCTGCGAAAGAAAAAAACCCAAACTGGTGATGACTTTCTGACAACACTTGCAGCTGTTCTTCCTCCTTATCTACTTCCACCAAGGACAACAGTGACTTGTGAACAAGATCCTCCCTCCCCCTTCCATCAAACAGCCACTATGATCCCACCGCAGGCCTTTATAAACATGCCATCTCGCCTCGGGCATCCATGTGTCAAGACGGTAGTGGCATCAAGTGGAGTTGAAGCCGGGTCTTAAAAAAAAAAAACGCAAAACAACATAATTGCTGTCCCATGTGAAATCTCTCAGCACTGTCATCGTAACATTATGTAGGCATCATGGCCTCACAACTGGGAGCTAATAAACACCTTGTCAATGCAGTAGGTGTCAGCTTTACACCCAGGATGAGTGTCTCCAGGAGACATGCGTATACGTCATAAGCCAGCATTAGCCTGCTCACTAACACTATTGGTCATTTAGTGTGTTGTGAGAAGGCAAGCCTGTGATCAGTCATCCTCCACTAACATCACGGTCCACACCACCACCACCACCACCACCACCACCACCCACTCTGTCTCGACTGTTCCTCTGCCCCAGTCTGCTGTCAAATCTATGGCGGAGCTGATTTCTTCCATGAATGATTAATGCTGCACACACTCTCGGGCTGATCCTTGTTGGTTTGCCATTCCATTCTCTCTACATGTGATTCGATTACAAACACACGAAGACATAACCATACGTCACTGAAATGCGATGCCGTTATGAGGAGCCTGATTTTTCCTGTGATATTTGATACTCTGTATTATATTGGCCACTATGTAGAGGTTTAGGTTATTGCAAACATTGATCAACGTGTTGTAATTCAATACAGCATGTCAACAGCAGCATAATGTTGTAGGGATGTGAGAGATTGGAGGGGAGGGGGCTTTCACTACACGTATGCCACGGCACACTGCAGGGCAAAGAGGTGAATCCTATTGATGACTTGAGATAGCCAAGGTCAGCGGCCGCACATTTGTTTAATGAAGGCAGCCGGGGCGTCTGGACAAAGCGGATTGAGTCAGCAGTGTCCCAATCATCAAAGAAATCAGCAGCAAAAAAAAAAAAACTCCAGCATTTTAAACCCTGGAAGTGAAATTAACACATCTGCAGGAAGGGATTAAAGAAAACACTTTGTGTGATGGGGTCACGCTAAAGTCACTACGGCAAAGACAAAATAATCAAACATTTATGAATGATGGAGGAGAGAGAATATGGCAGAGTCTGTGTGGGGGGGACACAACGAACTCCGGATGCACCTATGAAGCCCCCTTTGTGCCACACCCTTTGCCCGAGTCTCTGTGTGATATCTCAAAGTGTATCAGCTATCTATCATGTTGGATTGTGCGCCCTGATAAAGCCAGAGATGCTGCTGCTGCTGCTGCTCCAGCGACGGAGGCTGCTCCTGTTCTATCTGGCTGTCCGCTCCCTCCGGCTATTTATAACCAATAGAGCTACAGCACTTTATGAATGTCCGCAGGCACCAGCATCACACAGCCCTCTGATTCCCTGCACTTTCTTTGTGCATTATACACATTGTATATATATATATGTATAAAAAAATATTATACATATCATAAGAGGCAGTGCTGCACAATAAAAGGGAAAGAAAAATCCAGGGGGCCACTGTCATATAGATCCTCTGCAAATGCTGCCTTGAATAGCAAACAACAGACGGAGCGTGGCACCATAAACGCACAAGTTTCATCTTGTGTCCTGTACCGTCGCAGCCGAGGCTATATATAGACCCCATGACAGTTGTCTTGTTGAAAACAAAGAGTCCCAAGTCGTTCTTTTTTTCTTTTTTTTGGGGGGGGGAAGAACAAAAAAAAAAAAAAAAAAAGATGCATGACTACATTGCTGCAGAAGCCTGCTTGCTTTTGCCCATTTAACAGATAGCCATCTTTGCAGATGAATAAAATGGCATACGGGGAGGATCACGACCGCCTCACACTTCCACACAATGAGAAATGTTATCTCAGCATACGTGGCCAAATAAAGGCTAGATTAAGACAACATTTTGCAATTCACTCCCCTCCCCACACACACACACGCGCAAAGAGACACACACTCCACATTCTGCCTCACACACACTCACATTCGTGGGACAATTAAATTTGATTAATGCTTTAAGCCCCCTAGACGAGCACCCAGAGAAAATGCCAGGAAGAAAAAAAAAAAGCCGATCACACTTGTCAAAATGTGCACTGATAACAAATCGATCAATTCATATGGAATGTGCGTGGATTAGATGTATTTATACCTGCAGAGGACGCGCCTAACCACACTCAAGTCCCCCCTCCTTTTTTTTTTTTTTCCTGTTTCTGTCCTGTCAACCGATCCTGCCCTGACCACTCCGGACTTGCGGGGATATTTTTCAATTTTTTTTGCTACCCATCTGACATCGGAATGAGCTCCGAGGAGTTCTAAGACATCTTCTCTGAACTGATGTCGCCACTTCACATATTTTTTTTTCTTTCTTTCTTTCAAGTAGCCCGGAGAGAGCAGGGTTTAGCTGCATCCTGGATCTAAAAAATCTTGGCCTCAGCCCACATTAAACCGCATTGACATAGGCACGAATGTGTCTGCGTAAAAAAAAAAAGAAGCCCTAAATAAAAAATAAAATAAGAACATCCCATTTTTTTTCTCCCCTTTTTCGCCTCCTTAACCAGATACTCACCTGCTGTAGCCTTCACTGCTTCCAAGCATCCTTTCGCATTTCTCCCCGACGGCAACTCCCAGCCACCAACACTCAAATTGAGACGCACTATCTCAAGTCCATCGCCTTGAAAGACAGCTTTCAGAGGAAGAAAAAAAAAATCAAGAAGGAGAGAACCGACACCAGCCAGCCGTTTTTCCTCTTTCCTTCTTCCTTGCTGATTTCCAGTGAGTTTCTCCACACCGCGGTTTTTTGTGGTCTTTTTTTTTTTTTTCAGATGACAGCAGTAGTTAAAACAGGCAACCCACACACATACGCACACACAAAGACGCACGCATACACACACGGGCGCGCAAATGTACGGCGCGATCCTCCCCTTGGTAATGGGACTCCTTGTGCGCCCGAACTCGTCCAAGAATGAGAATAAAGAAAAGGAATGCAAATGGCAGGTAGAGAGAGAACAACTCCCACGCAGCGCTCTCCGATGCTGCGCGGCGCACGGCTCCTTGATGCGGTCTCTCCACTCCACAGCCTCGCACTCTCAGCAGCACTGTGTGACTGGCTGTCGTCAGTGGCACAGGCAATCCGCTTGCTGGAGGGAGGGACGGAGATGATCAGCGGAACGCACTCTGCCCGGTGTCCTACTCAAGTGTGTGTGTATGTGTGGCAAAACTGTGTGTGTCTGTGTGTGTGTGTGTGCGTCTTTGACCACCACGCAGTCTGCTCATTTGCTGGCTTATTTATTTAGACCCCCGCGCGTTTTGTTAACCTGCCTTTATCTGTGCAGATTCGTCCATCCAGATTTCAGCTCTCCCCTCCTTGCCGGCGCGCACTCCGACGTTGACGCGCACACTGGCACATTTTTTTCTTTTTTTTAAAAAAAAAAAGCAGTATTCTGAGGGTATCAAAATAGCTCACGTTACCTTTGCAACATGCAAATGTCTCACCGACAGGCTGGCTGGCTGGCAAATACAGAAATAAAATCTGATTTAAGTCTCTGAGACTGGAGTGGAGACAGGGAGGGAGAGAAGGGAGGGTGGGGAGGGAAGTAGCAGTTCCTCTTTTGAGGGCCTGATGGCACTGTGGGCTTCAGATATACTGCAGACAAACACACACACACACACACACACACACAGGCATTGGCCAACACACAGCCTCCTCCATGAGGCCTTCAAGTATCCTGTGTTGTCTAATAGCCTACATATCTGATCCTTTATCCATCTCCTGTGATTTTAAGGGGGTCTCAGGCACAATCAGAGTTTGCAGAGGGTTTGGAAATCACAGAGAGCAAAATGTTTCCTCAGAGTACACTCTTAGCCCAAACAATCTGCCGTTTCTTTAATATGATGCCAAACTGAAAGAAGATTGGACTGTTGTGGTTAAATATGAGATAATAAGGGGGGCAAATCACAGGCGCTTCTCAAATGTAGCGGGATTAAAATAAGTCAGTTTTAAATGCGTTTAAACACAATGTTGTATTTTAGCAGCTGAACGGTGGCTCTGCTTTGTGATCACTGCCCAAGACATCCATTGATTAGCTAAGGTTTTGTGTGTGACGACAGCAAATTGGATGGATTCCTTGAAGTTATCTGGCCTCTGTTCAACCGTGTGAGGTTCCAGTTCTGAATCATTAGTTTGCTGCTGCTTATAGGTGGTGAGGTTGCGAAAAAATGTCAATACTGAAATAAAAATTCACTTTTTTGTTGCTTGTCTTTTGTGTGTGTGTGTGTGGCAGTAGTTATGGGGTTCTTCTGTGTCGTATTAGATCAAATAAATAAGCACTTTATTAATTTCACCAGACACTGGCAACATTTCAATCTTAAAAACCTTTAGTATCATTATTGTAAATAAGGACGACCATCACTCAGAAACTGGTAACCTCTGCAGAGCTCTACGAGTAACATTTTGGTTGAAATCCAAAAATATTAAATGGATTTTATGTTGCTGGTAGCAATGTCAGGATATTAGTAATTACAAAAAAAAAAAAAGTGTCATAACAATGAAGCAATTTAGCTTGTCTGTAATTACCAACCAAGTGCTGTCTTTGTTTTTTGTGTTTTTTTAGCTCTTATTCTTCTTTTTGCTTTCACTCAAGGTAATGACAGTAGGTAAACCTTTAACCATAACCCTTGTTTATCTCTGGGAAGTTAGAATGTGCTTTTTTTTTTAAATTTACCATGAAGTATGATCAAAATAGTATTTTTATTACCAGTCTTTCCAGTATGAAATGAAAAAGTCACTCCATTGCACAGGAAATATATCATCCTTTGGACTTAGTTAACAATACTTTTTTTTTCTTTTTTCTAAATTGTGGACTCTATGCTGTTGGTTTTTTTTATTTTGATTAAGAGAGTGTGCAGTGAACTCCAAAAATAAGGACTGCAAATTTGTTATATGAGACAACATTTCAAATCCACTGCTGTCATTCTGCAGGCGTTTATGCATTTGTGGTCATCATTGTAGACACCTGAGAGAGTTTTTCTGTTGTAGCGACTAGCGCATGTATAATTACTATGAATAACGGAACGTTTCAGTAACTGAAAGTTGCTTTCATTGGCGGTTACGTCTGTGTAGATTAAATACAAAAACATGCGATCTGGAAATGCAGGGGACTCATTGTTGAGATGGTAGAAGAAGAGTTACGGGACTCAGATTTAAGAACCCAAATTGGATTTCACGTGTCCAGCATACGCTACATTATTTAACACACTTGTCACTTGTTTACTTCTGTCAACTTTTTCGTCAAAGTCCACAACAGAGAAAATTCCACTAAAATATTTGTCTGACTGTGTTAAAATGTATCTCTGTCTTTCTTGCACCCTAAAGCTTCCCTCCACAGACCCTTAGCGCAACTTAAGCCAGTCAGGCATCACAGCTACATGTGAATGTCATCAGCATCAGTTCACGCATGGCCAAGGTACCCTTGCAATGAGGGATCCAGGGTATTTTCTCTGTATTTTAGAGCCGTTTCCCACTGCTTGGCTGTGAAACCAGTCCGTAAGGAAGGGTGGGGGCGCTTTTTCTTTCCAGATCAGTACACTAAAGCTGAGCAGATCTAAAATCTGCTGCAAAAGTACCTCAACAACCACTTTAGACTTAAAGTCAGTTGACATTTTAAAGGATCTCCCTATGGATACAGCATTAAAGAAAACACAATTGCAGTAAGTATTACATGACAATGCTACACAACGTGTTTCATTCAAGTATATGTGTCATTCATCATCTGGTCTATAATTGTTTATAAGTAAAACAAATCAACCAGCCATTATTCACCAGCACTGGTCAAATGAGTGTTGCTAGATTCATAAACCCGAGAGAGAATGAGATTTAAAAAAGAGAAAATTAGCTTTGGCAGGATGTTCTTCATGGGAGGGAGGAGAGAGGCTAAGTTCACAGTCCTTATCCCTGCCTGCTTCGCCTCCATCCTCTCTACCCTGCTAGGAGCTGCAAACAACAACAGAGGTAACAATGGATACCTAGTGACGCCATGGGCTTTGAAAGCATCCCATCAATAATTAATTTGTTCTGCTGTGTTCCTCAACACTGGCACGCATGCTTGTCCTTAATCTTTTGTTATGCTGGGTGTGAGAGGTTTCTGTCACATGGACACTCACGACTCTGAAAGATGAATGGGTCTGTGATTACCTGATAAAATAACCATTTACTTGTTATAATAGAATCATCCCCCCTCTCCTTCTAATGAGCATCAGTCCTATTCTGATATGCAGACACTTTAAATCATCATTATAAGAGAGCTGCATTATTGGAACATTTTTTGTCTAGAAATAAAGACACATTTTTAGCCTAAATCATGAAATGTGTCTGCAAGCGTGAAGAACATCAACACAAACTTAATTTATATTCCCTCTTTGCCAAATTAAATTCTGGTGTTCAGAATGATTTTGTTTTCTTTCCCACAGTAGGGGGCAAACAGAAACTGTCTCCTACATGAAGTTAAAGTTATAATCACATCGATTTTTTTTGCGGGGGTGTTTGCACCTGTGGTACCTCTTGAAATTGCAGACTGGCTTACGATGCGCTGCAGCTAGCCATAATGGATGTGATGATATACCGAAGGGCCACAACATTAAAACCACTGACAGGTAAAGTGAATAATAGTGATCATCTTGGTATGCACTGCAATGTTCTGCTGGGAACCTCGCATCGTGGCATTCATATGGATGTTCCATGTACCACCCACCTGAACGTTGTCACAGACCAACCACACCTCCCCATTGCAGCAGCATTTCCTGATGGCAGCAGCCTCCACCAGCAAGACAATGCAACACCACATGAACTGCTCATGAATGCTTCAGGACCACCACAAAGAGTCAAAGGTGTTGTTCCGGCTTCAGAACTCCCCAGATCATAATCTGATGGAACCTCCAAGAGACACAAGAGCAAGCCCAAACCACAGTAGTCATACCCCGTAACCCAGAGGAGCCAAAGGATTTGTCGCCAACCTCCCTTTGCCAAACACCACAGCACATCCCCATGTGTCAATATCGTGTGGTGACACAAAGACAGTTGTGAAAGCGTTGATGAAAGAGTGTTACCTAACGTTTAAACATTGTTTGCGAGTGAAGGATTTTTTTTTTTTTTTCCAGTGGTGCTGAACAAGGTCGGTCATCAGAAAAGATTCAGCATTTAGTCTTTTGTCCAAACAACAATCTGAACCATGCTGCGAGAGTGAGGAAAATGTTCCATTATAGACAACAAACGAAAAAATCTGCCCTATAGCTGGTGAATGTCCTTTCATAAAATAAATATTTCAACATACAAACAAGACTCTTTTTTTGTTTTATATTTGATCCATTTTATCAGCATGTGAAACAAACAGGAACTGAGCTTCCTTTTAGTTGACCCTAACATTACACTCAGTAGCATGATACGAGCATGTACATATTCCTTACTTTGCAACTGTGTTACACGTTGCTTTTGTGTACATTGTGATTCCAGGGACATGAAGTGCCAGCTACTCTGATTCAAAGCAGGCGAACACAAAGGTACTTTCTATTCTGTTTGCCTCTGTAGACAGATACAGACTAAGGCAGATGGGTCCACAGCATGAATTTATTAAGAGAGGTGGATGCAACGTCGCTATTCAGCCTTTCTGCTAATTTGTCCTGGTGGCCACTAGTGATTTTTAAATGTAAAAAAATCTCCAGTGGCCCACCAAGTTTTTTCCCCACCGATCACGCCATCTAAAAGAGGTCGACGAGGTCACTTTGTGCTGTGAACTTTTACTAAATGGGTGGTTTATATTTGTCCCAGATCCAAGAAAACACAATTTTAAGCTGCATGACATCACCCTAATGTAAAGTCTATAGGTTGAGCAGGAATGTACAACACATACACATGTGTAGTGGGTCAGATAACATGGAAGTCAGATGCATTTTTGGCATACGTGGTGAGCAAGTCGATTTCGTGACACCATTTTTTGATGCCCAGAATCCAGTTTCTATAATTTATCCATAGCCACAGTAATACCGTGCTCTCTTTTCACAGCATAAAAAAATAATTAAAAAAAATAAAAACGACAGAACCCCAGAGACAGTAGAGCAAAATTATTTGCCAAGTTATTTTCCTGTTTTTTTAAAATTTATTTATTTCGGCAAGGACAGCCTCTCAGCATGCAGCAGAGGCTCAGACAGAAGGAAAACCCAGACGTTCTGCTTGTAAGACTGAGAGGGTTATGCTAAATTTGGCCTGCTTGGTCATGTCAATATTATGACAGTTTTCCAAGGTCTGCAGGGTTCAAAAATATTCATGCCTTGTGGGGGAATGTCAAAGGCACACTCAGGGAACTGGCTCTGGCACAAAAACTCATTGCAGTGTTCTTTGTGTAAATATACCACATTTTTGATTATTTGTTTGCGAATCGACGCTCATTGTTCATCGACTTAGTGTCAGTCACACTGTGAACACAAGCGCAAACAGTCCCACTGCTAATAGCTGTTAGGTCATGGTATATGTTTCATAAAGCGATCCAGCAGTGTGAAAATTGCAAGCGTCATATTAAAATATGTTCCTTTATTTGTGGGTTAGATTAACACACAGTTTGCTAAAGAATCCTCCGCACTGACGCAGCAAGACCAATCAATCTTTCCGTGCTCTGCCCCTTGCGACCTTTTTAGCAGTGGCTCCCTAAAAGCCTCTGTTTTACCACAATCCTGTAACATTCCTGTCCTTCTGACCTTTAAATTGAATATACTTTTGTGGCACAGGGACTTATTACATTTCTGAACTCTTGAATGTCCTCATGGGTTTTCATTGTTGGACTGTCTTTTTTTAGCTCCTTCCGCTGTATGAACACAAACACATGAAGATTTCCCTGTATGACACATTCTGTGACATTTCAGTGTGACAAATCCACTCTACTTCCTCACTGAGCATGGAGACAGGCAAAGTACTGGTAATTAAATGGAACATGATTTGCAGAGTACTTGTTTGTTCAGGGACGTATCACCTATTTTGCCTTGTGAAAACACAAGGTGTTCACAAATTAAAGGAGCTAAGCAGTTGTCTTCTTGTGCCATGGTGACAAAGGTGTGATGCTTTAGTCATCACACTTTCCTTCTTTTGATTTTAAACTCTGTTTTGGTATTTTGACAGGTAAAATGAATTTAGTCATTCGGTGTACCTTCATTCAGTTTTGCCTGGAAAGCAAATTTGCCATCAGCACTGAATTGTAATGTGCTTTTTTGCATTCATTTTTAATTGCTGACAAAGAGCAACATAATGGACCTATATAGACTTTATACACAGAGTTTCAACAGCTACAACAATAAACCCACCTGCCAACATTTTGTAGGTCTCCCTTGCGCCAACAAAACAGCTCTGACCCATCATGGCATGGAATCTACAGCCTTCAGATCCTTGCAAAGTCTATAAGTTGCAAGGGTTTGGGGGCCGCCATGGATATTTTTTCAGCACACATCATCCTGCTAATAGAAGCCACTGCCACCAGAGAATACTGTTGTCATGAAGGGGTTTGTGACAAAGCTTAGGTAGTTGGAAAGTGTCAAACTAATATCTATATGAATGCCAGGACTCAAGATTACCCAGAAAGTTTGCTGTTGCTATGGCGTCGTGAGAGTGGCAGCCAGTTACAGCAGCTCCTACCTACTTTCTGTGTTTTTAGCTGGTTACTTTGGTTTTTCTTCTGTCTTTTTACTATTTTAATTTCACACAGCTGTACCGCACTGGCACGAGACCAGTGGAGATGAAGATGGCGGTTTAGTCGGTCTGTTCTTTGCTTTTTTGCAAGCTTTTGCGGTCCGTGTCCGGCGAGCCGTTGAGTCATGGCTCCATTGTTTTTACACTTGCGAACAGCTGTTGGCGCTGAGACAGGCCAAGCCACCACCGTGAGAGAGACCAGACATCCCCAATGAGCTGGAGGAAGAGAGGATGCAGGGCAGGAGTGAAGCGTCAGGAGAAGAGGAGATGCTACAAGCCGTCCGTCCGTCCATCATCATGGGAAACTTGAGGTCTCTCCCTAACAGGATGGAAGAACTAACAGCTAACAGCGCTGACCCGGCTGCAGTGGGAGTATCAACAGTGCAGCCTCATGTTGTTCACCGAGTCATGGCTGAATCAACTAATTCTGGACTCGCTCATAACTTTGAATGGATTTCACCTGGTCAGAGCAGACCGGAGCTTGAGGGAGAGTGGTAAGAAGAATGAGAATGAGAGATGGTGTAATGCTGGCACATTAGCGTTAAAGAGTAGCGCTGCATGAAGGATGTTGAACTGCTGGTGGTTGGTTTACATCCGTTTTACCTGCCGAGGGAGTTTTTTGCACGTCCTGGCGATTGCAGTTTACATCCCCCCCTCGGCTGATGCTGCTGCAGCCTGTGAACTCATCCATAGTTCAGTGTTCCAGCTGCAAACATCACACCCTCAGTCTCTGATCATCATCTCAGGAGACTTTAATCATACATCTCTCTCTACCACTCTCCCCAAATTCATCCAGTATGTGGACTGCCCAACCGGAGACAGTGGGGCCTTGGACCTGCTATGTGTGGACACCGATGGATATAACTTAATTATTGTTATTTACTTGTACTTTCATTCTATATTTTTGGATGCTGCTGTGGCGTGTACATTTCCCCCAATGAGGGGTCAACAAAAATTATTCTATTGTATTCTATTCTATTCTATTGTATTCTATTCTATTCTATTCTATTCTATTCTATTCTATATCTAAGAACATTGCCTACAGCATTACACTGCCTTCCTTGGCTTGCCTTTTTCAAGCGTATCTTGCTGGCTTTTATTCCCCAGGTAAATGATGCACACAGATCCAGATGTCCATATGATATCAATGAAAATATGATTCATTACATGCATCATGTGTTCTGACACCTTTCTATCACAGCAAGCATCAAGGATTTCAGAAATTTGTGCGACTGTATCTCTTGCTAAAGTTCGCACCACATGGCTTAGGTGTTAGAAGTCTCGCATGGCAGCTATGTCACCATTGGTGCATGGATGGATGAAAGAAAAGACATTGTAAAGATATTTGTTGAATCTAAACAAGAACAAAAGGAACTATATAAGCGCCAATCATTTACCTTCGTTCCCCTTGTACAACAGGAAGCCTTGAATGCCCATGACTTTATCACTGGTTCCCTGATTGTCCTTCCTTGGCCCACCCTTCAGTAAGTACTGACCACCACATACTGGGAACAGCCCACAAGACCTGCTGTTTAAGAGATGCTCTGTCCCAGTCATCTAGTCATTACAGTTTGACTCTTTCAAAGTCATTTTTGCTCATTTTTCATGCCTCCCACACATGAACTAATTGTTCACTTACTGCCTAATACATCCCACCTCTGACAGGCCCATTGAACAAGATAAATAATGTTATTCCATTCACCTGCCAGTGGGTTCATTGTTGTGGCTTCATCAGCGTATATAAATATAGATAGCATTATTCTATTTGTAGCATGTATACTAACAGAAGCTGCAGTGAAGTGAATTTGCCTAATTCCTTACAAATAGCCGCACGCTCCAACTCTTTCACTCACATTTACTCATACACTGACTCACTCATTGTCACTCACGCTAGCCCTCACAGTCACTCATTTGCCCTGACTTGTGTTATTGTGCTGCTATGTGAAATAGCTGGTGCAGTGAAAATGGAAAGCAGTGTATTTGGCGAGGTTGTAAAGGAAAAGTACCCTCAATGGGCTTTGAATTGCCAAGGTCCTGAATAAGCATTGTAATATGGGCTTGCAGGCAGCAACCAAATGTGCAAGGAATTAGATTTGGCATTACTGACATCTGCCTTTACCATTGTAAATGCATAACCTACACAAATAGAGACACTAATATCATCGTCTCATAATGTAAAGGATTTTGTTCAGGGACTGCATGTGGTTAAGGGAGTGGTTGTTTTGGTTATGCAGCATGCTCAGATGTGAAGCTTTGTTAATGAAAAGCAGTTCAAAGCCATAATGTTGCAGAGGTGTCAAACTGTCACGATAATGACAGTCATCAAGACCATGAAAATCTGTTGGAGACGACGGCGGTACACCAGGGACAGTCTTTGTGATGGTTATAACGATTAAGAAATACGCACAAGGAGCATCTAGCTACTGAGCATCTAAGTACCCATAACCTTGGCAACAAAAAAAAACTCATCCACATGGTTATTATAGTAGCTTTTACACAACAGTCGCCACACATGGATACTAATTGGAAAAACACACAATAAGTGGTCAAACTCTTAATCTGGTGTTGCACTGGAATCATTAGCACAATACGACCGTAAACTGGCCTATCCTGTAATGAAGAATAAATACTTCACTGGGCTCGCAATCCAAGTGACATTAATAAAAATCTCCCCTCAGTTTTAGAGAGGATAAGAAAGGGTTTATTCACAGCAATTGCAGCAAATTGGACCTAGCTCTGTTAGGCCAGTGGTCATATGAGCAACACTTTGTCTTCAGTGGTTTAGATTTCCCACAAAACAATTGGCAGACTGCTGCTCTCTCTTACTGCTACTCAGCCTCAGTGCTGTGCAAGAAAGCCTGCAAAGAAAAATGATGCTCCCATGCCACTTGCACACACTGCTTTGGGCAGACTATCATTCCCATTAAACTAATAACAGTTAGCTTCTTATCTCACAATGTCTTGGCAAAGTCACTTCCACCCTTGAACAAAACACAATGTCTTTGAATGCTGGGGCTTAATCTATCACTGAGGCCCAAATGAGACTGCATAATCCTCTGCAATTTGCCTTCTTGTATTCTACATTATCACTGATTTCGACTGCGTTTTTTTATTACACAAATTTTTCTTTTTGGGGACAATGATGCTGTCCTTCAGTTTCACAAGCAGCCAGAATTTAATTATC
>NW_007578313.1:148311-182848 GCF_000690725.1 Stegastes partitus
GTTTTCTCACAAGGCTCTCATCCTATAATCACCTTTGCAAGTACGTGTTTGTGCTTTAGTTAAAATGAGGATAAAATTTTAAAGTAGTTTGTGTAAATATTTAAAATTTAATTAAAGTTTGAGCCACTGGAGATCTCAAAGGTAGGCTGCAGATTGCATGTTAAGTGTTGTAAACCTCGAAACAGTGACAGACCAGAGGGTGATGTGGCAGATTAAGCTTCCCAATAAACAGCAGTTGATGAAAAAATTCCTGTGATGATCAATAGCCCCTTTCTCCAAGGCCATGTGGTTATAAAATAAAACGGAACAAACTCACCATGTGATTCATAAAACAGCTGTCTGTGTCAGTCTTTTACTCCTGCATGGTGCAAATAAACCTCTTTTACAGCACCCTCACTTAAAAAGGGCCAGTGGAACAAGAGAATTATTTCCTCTTTACAAAAACACCTCATGTAGGATTTCATCAATGTCTCTATAGTCCATCTAACAGTTATGAGAAGGTGAGATTTTAAGGTACCAGTCAAAGCAGACATCAAGTTCAAGTAAAGCAGGGCCACACGCCATTTGTTTGTACACACTGAAAAGGCCTAAACTACAGAGAACTGTAAAGACAACATCTCACATTGGTATAAATATTTGATATATAAAGAAAGATGTCATCTGCAAACATAGATATGTCTTGCTTTTTCTTTTGATAGTTAAAGGAGAGACTGAAATGGGTTCAAAGGTAAGTTTTGCATGTTAGATGTAAAACCAAGAAGAATAAGTGGACACAAATAGTCTCACTTAGTTGTAGTAGGAGGGTCTGACTTATATTTTTGTTCTAATAAGGGTCCAAGCCTGTTTTTTTGTTTGTTTTTTTTACACTGAAAGACACATAAAACAAAACTGTCTCACAAACAGCTGCAAGGTGGCACAGTTGGTACCACTGTTGCCTCGCAGCAAGAAAGTCGCTGGTTTGCATCATGGGACACCCGGGATCTTTCTGTGTGGGGTTTGCATGTTCTCCCCGTGCAGCGTGGGTTCTCTCCGGGTTCTCCAGCTTCCTTCCACAAGTCCAAAAACAAGGTTGAGGTTAATTGGTGAGTCTAAATTGTCTCTAAGTGTAGCCCTGTGATAGACTGGTGACCTGTCCAGGGTGTCCCCTGCCTTCACCCTAAGTCAGCTGGGATAGGCTCCAGCCCCCCGCGACCCTAGTGAGGATTAAGCAGTGTATAGATAATGGATGGATGGATGTCTCACAAACAACAAAGTGTTTGTTTACACCCCAGAAACAGGTCAACTCTGGTCATCAAACAGTATCAAAAGTTTTTCAGGGACAAAACTGCTTTGGCTTGTTGTACCTGGAAAATTGCATACTATGGAAACCTTAATGATGGGACTTTTGAAAATAACCAAACAGCACTGAAATGACTGACAACTAGAAAGACATTTTCCATTCTTTAGAAATTTTGTAGTTCAAAGCAACAATTCAGTTCTTAAAAGAGACATCAGCCATGACACAGTAATTTAACAACTCTGGTAAAATCGGTCCAATTATATCAGTGATAGCTGACAGTTCCTGCGGGATGCTGTCTAAATCAGGATGTTTGGCTAAGTCCTAAGGGTGGTAAAGCTCTTGTAGAGTAAAAAGAGCATCCAGGTTATTAGCCTGGACAGTGATGGAAGGTAAAGGGAGTTGAGGAATGGAATTATTTTTGTGCTATCACCTTGAGAGCCAGTGGAGTGTCATTTTGAAGAAAGACTGAAAGCATTATTTACCTATCAAGGTACGGCGACGAACACGCCATGTTCACTTTTGACAGAGTTTGCATGTGAAACGTGTTTACTTTTTTGGACTTACTGCTAACAGGTTTTTTCTGTTCTCCCCTAAAAAGTAAGCTGGATTTTTGATTATTATTATCCTGGGGGGGCTTTTGTGGTCACTTTTTAAACATTAAATCTCTTCTCACCTGTTGCCTTTTAAAAATTTAACTCCCTAATTTCCGGAGACGATTTAAATGCTTGGGCAGGATCTATACAAAGTGGTGGTTTTACAACTTGATGATGACTATTGGAGCCTGTCTGATAAGCTTTTCAGTTCTTTGTTAAATTCACACTATCACGATGAATCAAATGACAAATAGGCTAAACTTGATAATTGTCTTTCAGTTTAATATTTAATTCTTCATATTTGCAATTGCTTGACTAATTTTTCAGTTTTTCGATTGCTGCGTTTTACATTTGTAGTTGGATTGTGACATTACTGCCTGGAAGGAGTAGCCAACAGCTAGCCACTGACCCAGTAGCACTGTTATATTCTTTACTACACTGCTAATCTGACCGTACAACAATTTAGGGGCTACACTAAATGTTAGCCATTAGTCAAATGCGCTAAAAATCATGTTGTCTTTACTTTCACTTGTTTGTTTATTCATTCATAGCCATTCATGTATAATTCATTCATTCATTAATTGGCCTTATAGGCTGCAGCGCTTGTGTATCTGTGTCATTTTGTGACACACACACACACAGCGTATCCAGTAAATTCTTACATGGTCAGATTTGCCACATCAGCTTCATTACGTTAATGTTACTCCTGGGTCCATGGTTGACTGTAGGGTATCAGTGGCGTTAATGGTACAGTCCAACAATAAGCGCAAAACACAGCAATGGAACATTTAAATAATGTGACATTTTTTATTTCTATTCAGAAATTTAATTCTGAAGCAAAAACCCGAATGTGAAGTATTAAAAATTAAATCGGGAGACATTTATCCATTTTTGACCAAATAAAAAACAAAAATGGACAAACGTTTTAAACTATTTTTTTTCTGTCATTCATTCTCATGCTCTGAAATGAACTAAGAACTGCAAGGCATTACGCAGAACGTGAGAAGAGCATGCATGCATTTAACGGCTGTTTTATCTTGGAAAAAGAGCCATTTGGGGTTTCATTTTGCCAACAAGACAAATGTGACAAATGTGCTTCCCTATAGACGAGCTATTACAAGCAGCAGTTTGGCCTCAGACCCCTACAGATATTCTGCTCATGGCCTCGGCAGCAATGGCTCCATTTTTATTTATTTTTTTCAACTGCAGGGCACCATCCATTGCCAGGGCTACTCGCCTGTCATCTTGGCGTACAGACAATGGCCTCCTGACACAAGAGCTCCTTGTAAAAGATGTTGCCACCCCTCGGTCTCTGTGCGATACAAACACACACAAGCATGAAAGTCCCAACAAACACACAAACGCACATGTACACACGCGCGCACACAAATGTAATCTACTCCGGAATCAAATCCCATCCCTTTGTGTTTGAGATAGTAAAGGTGGGTGAGGGAGTGCTGTTGGGAGTAGCGCAGACTGGTAAAGTAATCACTATTTTCGAGCAGTTTTGGTGTCACCTCCCACCCTTCACTGATGCCACACCATTCCAGAGGGTGGAGAGATTTCAATCACTTTATAGCTGCCACCGTGGCTTTAGTAAATTGTTGCCAGCCAAATCCATGTCGATCCGTTGAGTGATTGCATGCTGCAAAAAGGTCTAATCTCATTTTCTGTTCAGATTCGAGCTGCCTGTAAATGAACAGACATTAAGTTGAGGTCTTCAGTGTACTTTCATCAACGTTGCATCATATTGCGAAGGCATTTAATGAGCCGAAAAAAAATAGTATGGAAAGTTACCAGTCATCAATACAGCATTAGGTTTTTAACATGGCTTATGTACCATGTTACAAATGCCCACTGTGAAAAGTGTTTTTCATGGCTTTGACCTGATACAGGATGTGATTGGCCTAACATGATGTGATGAATTCACTTTTACACCTTACAAAGGCTTCACATAAAGACACCCGTGGTCTGTGGTCATGGATTTTGCTGATGTCAAACACATAAAAATGCTTATAGAAGCCCAGCGCTGCAGGCTTATTTTCCAGTGCCTGCAATCTTAATGGTATTCATGCATTTAATGGTGTCCCTAAAAGACATGAGTCATGGAAAAATTATAAGCTGATGTATATGAGCTGCATCCCTTAAAAACAGAGGCATAAAGGGCTATTTCATACAAAACCAGGAAGCTGTGTTAAATGTGTTTAATAATGACTGTATATTATTGCTGATTATAGCGACACCTGCCTCAAACACCCCCTCTGTTCACTGTGTCAGTTTAACTACGTTAGAGCAGCTCTGGTAAACCACAATCTATTTTGGTATCGCTCTTGATTAATAACATGAAAAAGATTAAACCTGAAATCCTTTAGCAAATGTGCAAATAACTGCCTAGTCAGCAACATTTTTTACAATTATCCTTGTGGGACCTTGTCAGTGTCTGCTTTGTGATTATGTGCTGTTTGTTGTGTTTTGTGAAACACAAATTCACTTAGCATGCAGCATTCATCAGTTGATCCATACTGTCTTACTATGTAGTATATTGCAATCAATGCACATGTATTTACATATAAACATAGTTATTTCATCCGCAGTCTCATAGAAATGGAAAATTCTGTGCTGGTATCGCACCGAATCAAACGTTCACCCTCCTCCTTCTTGAATTTTCGCTTTGCAACATGACAAAGTGTCTTTAACCCAGAGAAATTGTTTGTCATCTGCTGTACATTAGAGCGCCACTGGGGCATCAAAAATCCATTTTAAACGTCATCTGTTTTCTTAGCAGAACGTTTTCATACTAAGCAAATGACAGACAGCTTACATTTTAACCCCTCGCAGGTTCCATGGTGAAAACGTCTGCATTTGCACAAAGCTAATGGTTTGCATCAGATGCCTCATTTATACAAGGTGGCAACTTGGGCCAAGAATGTTCCCACTCTGTCATCTTTTCAATGAAGACTAGCATCATTAACCCTAGTGCACTGATGTAATGTCCCCCCCATAAACGCCTAGACTTCTATTTTAATGTATTTAAAAAAAAATATTGAGAGTATTCTGCACACTGGTGCATCAGGAATAATGGAGTCAATGTGACGCATTAAAATAAAAATATACAATTAAACCAACAAAGCCAAGATAAATACCTCTATATTCCCTATTTTCTCTTCTATGTACTTTCATGAGCATAAAACAATCCTTATTTATTTTTATACTAGTACTTGCTTCAAACAAATCTAAATTTGGCATGTTCTAAGAGGAAATATGGTGGCTGGGTGACTACAAAGAAGTGCCACATATTTGCTTTGATTGCCGCATGGTGCACTGGAGCCAAAGAATAAAATTAAAGAATGACTTTTTGACTCGGGCATATGGGCGTCCAGACACAGAGTGATGTGCCATATTCATCAGTGTTTGGAGTACACTGCATCCCTTAGGGTGCTATCACGGGCATTTTACATATTTTCATTTTATATTGGTGATTAGTGCAATGTGCCACTTAAAATTCTTTAATTATGTTGGGTTTTATTCATCCGGGCTGCATCTTCATCTTTATTCTGGGAAATTATTTAAAGTCCTTGAGCATTTTTCTCTGACCTTGCTGGAAGTCTAACAGCTGCTATCTGAGTTTAGCGCCGCACCACATGGCGTACGGTTTATTAATCACAATGAATCAAATGAAAAACAAAATCCACATTTCTGTCTTGTTTGATTTACAACAATACACAATGCAGCACGGACAACCCACTGTGATCCAATGTCTGTCTGAAATGCAGTCAAACAGAGCTGCATCTGTCAACATTTATGGGAAATGGTTAGAACAGAAATGAGTAGAATTTACACAAACATAAACTAGAGCCTTTCTTTAATTGCACCAACAGACATCCATCCGTCCATCCATCCAGCCATTATCTATACACCACTTAATCCTCACTAGGGTCGCAGGGGGCTGGAGTCCATCCCAGGCGACTCAGGGTGAAGGCAGGGGACACCCTGGACAGGTCACCAGTCTATCACAGGGCTACACTTAGAGACAGACAACCAAGCACACTCACATTCACACCTACAGACAACTTAGAATCACCAGTTAACCTCAGTATGTTTTTGGACTTGTGGAAGGAAGCCGGAGAACCTGGAGAGAACCCACGCTGCACGGGGAGAACATGCAAACTCCATGCGAACCGGCGACCTTCTTGCAGCGAGGCAACGGTGCTAACCACCGAGCCACCTTGCAGCCCACCAACCGACTTTTATATAAAATTTGGGGTTCACAGGAGTGATACCAATTTTCTCTAATTATTAATGTTGGGTGCTGACTTGCATCCTACCAATAGATATTAGTTTGGTATTGATCTCCATAGAACACTTTTCTTCCTAATCATTCCTGTCCATGGGCATGTCAGAGGTCAGAGTTCACCACAGAACACGATGTTAATCACTATAGTTCACACTTACAAATTTTGATTTTTGCTGACCTTTAGGTTGACTTTGTTTACTTCAGCTCCCTGCTCTCTTTACCAATCCATAAGAGGGTTCGATAACTGTTAATAAGAACTGCTGGATTGCATAAATGACATAGCAAGATTACAGAGAAAGGAAATACAAACGTACACTTCTTTAGATATTACTTTTTAGAGGAATCTCATGGAGCTCCTTGTCCTGTCACAAAAACCCTGTTAAGTCATGGTGGCTTGCTTGTGTGATGCTATGGTACAAAGCAGGAGGATGGAATCTCTTGTCACAACTGTGTCTTTTGTTCCAGCTTTTTTTCTTCTTCTTCTTCTTCAGGTTAGAGGATGGGTAAAGCTATGATACAATAGCAATTTCACAGGAGCATGGAGATCAGCCGAGCAAACAGGCAATAGCAAATAAAACCATTTAACCTCTTCAACCCGCCTACCCTGTCGAGGCAAATGGCAAACACATAAAGGTTTGGGCAAGCAAACTGTGGAGAGGCTTGGATACAACATATATTGCATTCCGACTGGCCGCCGCATTGTGTCAGCAGAATCTCATTATTTCTACGTCGTTTCTGAGGCAATTATTAGGTGGGGGAAACGCTAGCTCTCTTTTGGGTGGCTTTATTTTTTCCAGGGTTATGGCCATTTCTCAACATGCCAGTCCCTTCGTGGTGTGTGTGTGTGTGTGTTTGTGTTTGTGTCTGAGTGAATAGGAGTTGGGGAGCGCACTGGGATCATTACTAGCAGTTTCTGTGACAAAAAGCCAATGCAAAAAAGACTGCTGGGACTTTAAGTAAGTGACTGAGGGGTCAAATGTCAGAAAGGACTTTGCTTTTCTTTCATCTGGTAATTAGAGAGAGCTGAACTATACCACAGTGTGAGTTTTGGGAGCTTAGCTACAAACAATACAGGGAGCTTCACGTTGGTGCATTCCCCCAAGGTACTGATATTTCTCTGCTATTTAAAGGGCCAAATACTGTCCAATGTCAGAAGAGAAGACAGTTCTGCTTGGCGTTGTTTAAAAATAGAAATTAGAGTATTGCTAATGACCTAACTCTTTACACTGGAAAGCAATTGCTGTTTACCAAGCCTCATCTCAAGTTACTCATTTGAGTAATCTAAATGCACCAACATCCTGCATCCATCCATTACTGAAACTGGCTTTATCCAGGAGAGGGTCATGGAGGGCCAGAGCCTATCTAAGCTGACACTGGTCAAGAGGTGAGGTAAACAAGTCCATCACAGAGCAATAGCACAGGCAATCTTACTGAATGCTGCAGCTGCTCTGTTCACCTCCACAAAAGGTTTCTCTCTTTGACTGATGTGAGTCACAGCTGCAAATGAGAGAAAATAAGTCTAGGACAACTTATAAATGCAATAACGTGAAAACGTTTGAGTGTTGCTGCCAGTAAAGATACGGTGTCAGTAACAAGGGGAGGGAAAGAACTGCCTCGGTGGTTGTCCATTTGTTTGTCCCTTCCACCTGTTGCGCTGTCAGCTGTCCTTGTAAGTGATGCCTATATGAATTGACTCACTGATGCCTTTGTTGATTTGTGAAGTCTAATTGGGATCGAGACCTCTTCCTCTGAAATGGAAATTAAAGAAAAACAAACAAGTACAAACACAAAGCGGTAAAATGAGCAGCGAGTAAGTATGGATGCAACAGCCAGTCGTGTGTGTGTGTTTTTTTTCTGACTTTTATTTGCTTTTAAAGTATAAACTGTTATATCACAGAATGTACTGTAGAACAGACACAGCACTGGTGTACAGTTGGTAAAGCAAATGAACGTACAGCTGGACAGGCAGAGGGAGGAGAGACTTTTGTTTTAATTTTTTATTTTTTTTAATTTAATTTAATTTTGCAGTAATAAAACAAATTCATTCATTGTATCTATATTCATGTATGTCAAAACAGTTGGATAAAAACATGGGACACTTAACGTATCTCAGCTCCCACAGAAACTTGTCACAAATTGCATTTCATATGATTTTGCTTTACATTTACATTATATCTAATTTTGGATAAGGAATGTTAGAGCTCTACTGAGTTTACATTGGTTTATTGTTATTATTTTTTCTTCTTTTACTGGGGCTCAAATCACCGTGAGCTTGAATGAGCAGGAAACATGAAACTTGGGACACTGACTAGAAATAATGTGCAAATATGCTTAATTGCAAAAGATGCTGTAATTAAGGTTCAAAAATCCAGTTTTTGAAAGGCAACAACCCTCGTACTGTAAGTCTGATTTACAACCTTTATGGATTTAGACTGCGTCAACAAACTGTTACAGGGTGAAGCTACACATTTCTACTGTAAGTGAGCAAGATCTGTCAGAAAACATGGCCGCCATCAATCAAAACTCTTTGCTAAGGGTGAGGCTTAGCAAGAAATTGGCCATACTTCACTGGCATTCACGGTTCTAATCATCCTAAATCTTGGTGGATATGCTGAAGTTGTGTTTGGCAAAAGCTCTATGCAAGCGTTTTAAGTGGAACCCATCGGGTACTCCACAGATGCCACTGAAAAACCAGTGGACAGAATTTCAACCAATTTTGGTGAATCGTGAGTGTAAGCCAAACTCTAGAGTGCCACGCTGATTGGTCCATGTGTGTGAAGTCTGTTTATTCTAACTGGCATTTTCTAGCTTTGCTTGATTTGCTGTGAGCCGAAACTACCTAGAGGCATAAAATGTGGCAACATTACTAGAACCCTCTGAGCGACAGAGCCGCACAATCTTCCAACTAATGGACAAGATTGGTCCAAAAACATGGCGACAATCAATCAAAAATCTTTTCAAAGTGTGCGGCTTAGCAGGTCATTACCCATGACTCAGTCTGTCCTTGAAAAATTCTCTTAAAACTCCATTGCGATATCCTGTGGTACGTGATTTTGCTCATTTTTGTCAAGTCCAGAACCCGTGTGTTGCTGCTCACAGCTGTAATTTTGAGCAATTGAGCTGCTTCCTTCTGTTGAACAGAAAGAGGCTTGAACCCACAAATTGCCACTTGCAGCTGTATTTTTACGTTTGGCTCGGCTGTTCCAGTCCTGGTGATTAATCCTACTTTTTCATGATTGTTGATGCATGACACAGTGACTGTGACACTAAGAGCACGGTTTTCTTGTGAGTATATGGTCGGGTTCACTGTTCTGTTCTGAATGTTGAAGTGTTCTAAAGTAATAGCTCAGACAGCATGTGCTGTCAAATGTTAAAGCTTTTTTTTGTATGTGCTCGGAGTACTTAGTACATTTTAACTGTTTCTTGCCTCTGAAGCACAATTATTAAAGTATCAGTTGCTACATTTCATTTATAGAATTAGGGTTGACACTGATGAATGAAACAGTGATTGAAGGTTAATTACATGCCAAGATTGAAAAGGGAAAGCCATGTAATTATTCAACCATTTCTGTGAAGCTTTGCGTTTTACTGCTAAACCAAGTTAAACTCATCCAAAAAAAAAAAATAAAAAAAAGAAATTCATCATCCAGTACAAATGATTGACTCTACCTTTAGGGATTTTGTAGTGGAATGTCAGTCTACATTTTGCAGTAGGTCCAGTGGGATGCATTATTCCTCTAAAGTTTAATTAAAGACTGATATGTGTATCCAAGATATTGGTATAAGGGAAATTAAGGAAATGTTATATCACTGCCAAGCCTATAAAGCCTATAAAGGCAACATGACAGGTACGCTTCAGCTTCTGTCAAAATGCAGTCAGAGCTTCCTGATATATTGCGGATAACTTTACTGGTTTTGATGTGGAAGTCAACTACCTGCCATTTAAACACCAGTTTAATTTTTGATTGGTGGACATGTAAGTACAGCACTCGAACTTAAAAGCCACTCATATTTGCTAAGTTTCTATATTCACTATGAGTTTCCAAAGATGCCAAAATATGTCAGGATGAATGTTTAGAAAAGGTATATAAAATGGATTAAAAAGAATCTACAGTATTGGTGATTTTATATATTTAAAAAAAAAAAATCAATTTAACACTGTAAAAATGACGCAAAATGTTTCTACAAAGCAGTGCAGCACCTCTCTTTACCTTCTGTCTGAAATGCAAAATCTGCTGTGGTTGGTCAGCTGGTCCAGTGAAGACGATGTAACTACAGAGTTATGGTCCTCTAAGAGCTGTTGGCTTGTAAGTGTTAATCAGAAATAAACTCAGAATCAGAAGAGGCTCCTGCAGAAGGTACTAGGTTACACAATGCACATATTTTAATGCAGTTACTTCTGAAATTAATTGCATCAAGACCGTTTACTTTTCACTTATGTACCATCATGGAACGCTAACAAAAAGTCAGGTGAGTTTCAGCTGCACTACAGCACAAAAGGCGACTTGAATACACAGTAACCCACCCGGTTCTTGGTTATTGGTTTCAAATTGATCTCAAGGTTTCCACAACTTCTGATGATCCCTAAACATTACAATTATGACATAACTCTGACCTGTGGACATTGCAATCAAAGCTAATGGATGGGCAACATGCTAGCACTAAGAGTTGTTCTATTGCTGTGGGGAAATTACTATTAAAAAATAAAAGTCACCCACTGGATCTTCAGTTGCTTAGATGTTGGGAGTGCATGGAAATACTTGTTTTCACTTTTTCAGCAAACAACAGAACATTTGCTGTCATATCTCCTACATGATGCAAATTTGACACAAAACGAAATAAAATAAGTAACAGAATAAATCCAACAAAACATTTCCGGAGGGTAAAAAGCAACATTATCAGTGGGACATAACTGACTTTTCTTGCAGTGGACTTGGGTTTTGTACCTTTGCAATCCTATATGGACATGCAAAATGCAATTGGTATATGCAAACTAAAGTTATCATGTTGATCTGTACACTGTACACTAAATTTTATAAATCATCCTACATCCACCCAACCGGTCAAGGCAGATGGCCGTCCCTCCCTGAGCCTGGTTCTGTTGGAGGTTTTTTTTCCCCCGTGGGGGTTTTCGGTTCCTTCCCACTGTTGCGGACTGCTTGCGGACTGCTGAAGCTTATAGGGAATCCAAATGCTTTGGATTGTTGGGTGTTTCTGCCTTTGTTAAGCGCTATGAGATGACTTGTTGTTGTAAATATGCGCTATACAAATAAAATTGAATTGAATTGAATCAGACCAGTACAGCAGTACATCGTATTGTCTCTTAAAGCAGGCCAATACGTTGTGATGTTACCAGCTCTGTTTCTATTCCAACTGGCCTCTTCATTGCAGAGCAGACCAGCAGATACTAAGTTATATGGAAACTAAGAAAAGCTGGATGACTCAGCAGGACAAGAAAGGCAGGTTTCAATGCCAAAAGAGTCGACAAAAAAATCTCCTGCCCTAACTCTGATCCACTTTCCTAAAATAACTAACCTTGCTGCCTCACTCGGCAAACAAATTATGTCAAGCTCTCATTTCTTTCCATTTGTATTCAAATTCTCAGCATCTTGTTGGACGTGCTGCACTGTAAAAATCAAGGTACCATAATCACTTCTCTGTCGTGGGATTTCTCATGGCGCTCTCTGGCCTCAAATGTGCACTACCTCTTTTCGCCGGCATCATGACTCAGCAGTTAGCCCTCACTGGGTGGAGAATATCTACAAATGTCATCTCCCGACATAATGCAGACATGCTATAACTCCAGCTCATTTGGCAAATTATTGACAAACAGCATCAAGCCTTTCAATTATAAAAGATTTGACCTTTAATTACAGTGCCTCATCAGACCAATTAGTGTAAATACCACAACATTGTGCCAAAATTTATCATCCTAGCATGTTTCGTCGAGTTCCTTTGACGTTGTGTACGTGTTACAGCCCATGCTGTGAATTTTAATACCTCGGTTTGGTTATTTGGAACTCCGAGGCGCAATGTAAAGATCTGACTATTGTTGTGGAGGATATCACCTAACGTCTCATGTTTGGCAAACAAATCAGGAGACACGGGGTAATCAATAATCTCCGCTTCTTTTTCATAGGGGACAAATACTGTGACCCTCTGGGATTTTGCTGCCTATATGATTGTGCATCACTCTATTTAGGAAGCTCACAGTAGATCCGAGTTTCTAGTTGATGGCTGAAGTCAAAGAGGCACTTGTCACAGCCTTGGCAGGAATCTCAGAATTAAAGGTGAGGCAGGCCACCACAAGTATCCCACTGATACCTAAGCCAATAAACACTTGCTGCTCTCAGCTGGAGACAAGCCAATGCCACAGGGAAGTAGCAGGATTAAAAGGTCTCTGAACGATTGATAGGGCAAGGTGGGCTCAGCAAAGTGTATACAATGACACATGCTGTGTCCCCCTGCATTAGCGCTGGTGTACAATGTTTTTTAGCTGAAAACACTACTATAGCTGTGTGATTCTGTTCCATCAGCCAAAAGCACAAAAAAGAGAAGTATTTCATAGGATTTCACTCACCCCCTCCAGAGGAAACTAAGTATTGTTGTTTACACAAATTTAGTGTTACACCTGAAGATCAAGGTGCCAGAAATACCATTCGGGGACCTTTGTTGCATTGCTTTGTGTCTTGACCACCAGTCATAACAGCAGGCTGAGAACCCATCCCTGCCTTTTACCCTTTTGTTTGCAGAAGCTGTATTTGTTTGGAATAAAAGTAAATATACCAGATAGGCCTAATGCCAAGCGCTTGATAAAAGCTCTCAACTGTATAATTTCTCCATATTTTTTTGTTGTTCCTGTACTTTTCTCATCGTTTCTGTCCCTTCCCTCTCCAATAACAAGTGGTTTGCTTGTACTTTTGAACAAAAAAAACACTTCAGACACAAAATGTCAGTTTGCTCAATGTATTGAAAGTCACGAAGGAAGTACTGCAAAATCTGTAAGTTGATGACTCATATTGCTCACAAAGTCGATTCCAGATTTTTCCCTCACAGAAACTTTGAAGCTCCCCTCAGTTATAACCAACGTGCGTGTTTCACAAAGATTCGTGCCATCAATCTTTTTCCACCGCTGAATACATTCAACTAATGGCGTGAGTTAGTTTGAAAGGACTGCTGCACCGGATTCAAAACAAGACCTTGCGTCTTTATTTGGAACCATATTAATTGCTAATCATAGACGAGTGGCTTCGGTTGTCGTGATGTGCCTAAATGGCATTGAAACAAGAGGTCTGACTGAGAGGCAGCGTGCTTTTCAGATTGAAGTAGTTTGTTTTTGCACTGCACATACTGCATGCAGCAGGACAGAACAAAGTATGTTTATTAATAGAATACAGAAGTGGAATTATTATTATTAACCACGATCTTGATAGGTGGACGTCCAAAATAGTTGTACTGAGCTGCAAGCGTGATAAACCGTCTGTTGTACATGTCAGTGGAATTTGAGTTTAAAGCTGGTGGCTTTTAAAAGACTGGACGTGTAATTTATCTTGACGCTCTCCCATTGTGTAACGCGGGTGTTTACTCCAGAGTACTGCGGCGCCACACTGTGCATCTACTGAAGCTTTTTAAGCCTGTGCCAATCTTAAATGTGACCCTGTAATTAATCTCCACTTACCAGATAAAGCAGAACACATTCAATTCTTCTGCCACCTTTGTAAAATAGCCTTTGCAGTACAGGAATGTCGAAATACGACCTTGCAGTGACATTTTGCACAGCCCCTTGAGTCCTACTTAGCACCGCACTTTTAAGGCTATTGACACATTGTTGTGGCATGAAAGAGCTTTGAGACAAACAGGCTGCATAATTGCTTTTGTAAGGAACCCTTTTTGAAGTCTCAAGGGTTCTAATGTAATTCCCTTGATAGTGCCATTATCTAACATTGCTTTCACCTTCCTGCCATGATATGCTCAGAGCTGCAAGTAATCACGGGTAGAGGGAAAGATTAGACACTGTGCTGCGAGGGTCCGGTTGTGATCACCTTGATGCATCTCTTTGCGAACGATTCGGTGCCCTTCATTTTTTGTCTGTCCAGATCATTAAGGCACCTTTGGCTTGAACTTTGACACACATCATCTACCGCGCCTCCCCGCCCACTGACCCGCATCTCCAGTACTGGGAAACCATCCTTCACATTCTGCAAAAAAAAAAAAAAAACCCAACAAACAACCCCAAACAAATCTCTTCTCAATAGGGAGTAAATGACTCTTTCACAATCAATGCTATTTTCCTCAGATGCGACACATTAGTTACTGCCACTTGGTACCACGGAAGGTTATTTGTCAAGCAGCTGGTTCGCGCTTTCGGTGAGGTTGTATTTCTAGATTGGTTTTTCCAGTGAAAAAGACCAAAGGGACCGAGGACTCATTTCAACATTAAAGCAGCCATGATGAAGAATCTAACATCACATGTGCCATTAAACACTCCTAAACCTCGCAGAGAACATATAAATCTTCTGCATGCAGGTGCCTTAGAGGACGTCAGCGCGATAAGAGCGCTGGAGGACCACACAAGCGTTCCCACATTACCAGGTTCTGACTGTGGGTCTAATGGATTATTCCTGTGATCGGTGTCTTGTAACATCACAGGCAAGTGCAGTAGTCTCTCCCATCAGACTCCCCCGAAACCAGTACTGGGACACCTAGTCTCATTAAACCAATGTGCTGCTCACTGTAACTTGCCACGCTTTGTTGCCAGCAGACAGAATAATTGGCAGTATCAATTAAGGTCTGCTTACTGTCTTACCATCGCACTGGCACACTTCCCCGCTCTCGGGGGCTGAATAGAATAAAGGATGTCCAGCTTCACCTGAGTAAAGCTCCTGCCGGTAATTTTAGAGCAAATTATGTTCTTCATTAAGATACACTCGAGTAGTAAGCAACTTTGATTTTTACCACAAACATCCCTGACTTCAGAGCGTTGTTTTTTCCCCAGTTAGGAATGAGAACACGTATTTTATTTTAATTCCAGTAAATGTTTTTACTACAGGCTACAGAAACAGTTTTATTCATTTTGCTAAAGATGCGTATTTTAAAAGCAGCTGTCAGTCGTTCTTGCTTGAGCTTTTGTATTCAGAAAGTTAAACAGTTCGGTAAAGAAAGATGCGAGGAATCAAAACATCATTTATTTATTTATTTTTTTTTAATATTTATATTTGCCACCGGGGATGAAAAAGCAATTTCTTGACTTCTCTGTTTCTCTTACACTTCTACTCTTGACCTTGAGGAGGAATACCTGTGTGATCATTGTCTCTTTTATTCCCACCCATCTGCCATGCCTCGAGAAAATGGGCCGCTGCTCGAAGAGGCAATAAGCAAAGCTCGCTGGGCTGAATATTGGCTGTTATTTGTTTGTCTTTCTCAATGCATTTAAGTGAGTGAGGCACGCGGAGAGAAATGCTTTGGCTTTCGCTCAGTGTATCACATGTGACAAAATTTTCTGTCAGTGGCTTTGATCATTATGTGTGAGGAAAAAAAAAATAAGAAAGAAAGAAAAAGCATTTGGAATCCGCCACTGATAGAACTGAAACATACTACGCTTCACAAATATGTTGTGGAATGAAAACTTTGAGATCATTTTCAGTGGAGAAGCCTACTGTATTCTCCCATGATTGTTGTATCTGTACACCAGTTTAATCAGAGTCAAAATTGCTGTTCTGTTTATTGTGTGCCTGTGCCAGTAAGGTGAGGGAAAACACGTGTCAGACAACTTCTGATAAAGAAATTAAAAGAAAAATTGTCCTGATTTTATTTAATTTTATGCATTTTGTGACGAGTGTTTACAATTTTTTGTAATTAAAAAAAGCTTTTACAGTTTTTTGTCCTCAAAAAAAAATTAAGCTTAGAACATTCCATCTTTAGTTTTAGGCCTTTTCATTATTTCAGACTCAGCTGGTGTCAAAGTTCTGGCTGAGAACTGCCTGTGACTTCCTGTTAATGATAATATCATACTTGGTTTGGGAAAATGTGCTGAAGCACACTAAGATTCAACGGGGTGAAAAAAAAGTTAACCTCCCACTGGAAACGGCTCGTTTTAAACCGAGGTAGGTCTTTAAAATCACGCTGTGTCCTTTTGTGATAATTGTACGCTGTATTGTGTGTATGCCGTATGACTTTTAACTCATGGATAAGTAGCATATGGAGGCAAGCTGCAGTGCTACTTGATGCATTCCACTATTCAATACTGGCTGGCAAATAACAGTTTGGCCGGTTTATGAAATGGGGCTTTTAGAAAGACCTCTCTTTTATGCATATGGTTCTGCAAAAGAGTGGAGAAGATGGTCAGTTATGAGCTCCTTCTCTGTTGATTTCCTTTACAGCGGGTGAAAAGGGTAACATTAGTCTCAATGAAAGAGATGGAAAGGTAAGAGAGACCATCTACATGACTGATGCAGAGAAACAGCAAGTACGATGTTCAAAGGAAGGCCTGTGAGGTGAAACTCTTCAAACGGCATATTTTATACAGTGGATGCAGGAAAATGTGCCTTGCAGATGATGAAAAAGCAGCTAAGAAATGTAGAAAAATTGGCAACAAAAACAAACAATAAAAAAAGCATAAATCAATCAATCAATAATGTGGATGATCATTTTCTAAATTATGTAAAAATAGTATAGGAACAAAACCAAGGAAAGACACTTATTCACTATTACTACTGTCATTCTTTTTGTTGTTGTCAAACTTTATAATTTTGAGTCATATCTAAAATAGTAGGTAGAAATTGTAAACTCCATTTTAACTATGTGGCTACAAATATTGGGAGACAGGATGGGAGACAGGCAGCAAAAAGATAGGACACACAAAGGCAATATAAAACTACCAGCCCTGTTCATAACAGAGCAGGAGCTCTGGGTTAGTGGTTGTACAGTCCAGGTAATTGTGCAATTCAGCTGAATGAGCCAAACAAACAAACAAACAAAAAAACAAAACAATGTACACCAAATCAAATACCATTACAAATGTCACCTAAAGTGCATCAACTGTTTTGGGGTGCAACACTTTGCAGGATGGAGAGATGAAACCATACTTTTTTGCAGAATTCAGTGAGAGAAGGTACAAAACGGAAATGACTCAGTTTCTGTGTGTGTGTGGTGTGTGAGAGCATTAATCAGGTAGCGGAAATGGAGAGTTTGCTCCTGTGTGATAGAAAATGATGCGATTAGTGCAGGCAAAGTGTGCACTGGTGGAAATAGGCTTCTTCTTCATTCTTGTCCGTCCTCTCCCCCTAAAAGCGAGTCATGAGTGCAGCAGCTTCCTGTTTCGATTGGGCTACATGCCTCACCGATAGCTGCAGCTCTTTCATGAAGTTTAGAATGAAAACACACACACACACACAAAAAAAAAAAAAAAAACTTTGAGTGAACAATGAGGGGAAAAGTGTTCAAGGCCCCAGTGCCGTAATTTGATCTGAGTCGTGCTTTTAAACACTGAAATGATCTTATCCACAGGGTACAGTCATGATCAGCACTGACTTCACATTCACGGTGACCGAGGCAAACAGAGATACCAACCCACAGCAGCCAGGGGATAATAGACTAGATCAAACTGACAACAGCCCTTGTGTCCATAGACAGCGACGCCCAGTAAAAGTGTCCTTGACCTTGAGCAAGGTACTAAAATCCAGCACACTCAATTATTGTAAATCAAGTGTGATAAGAACATCAGCCAAATGTCAAAAACAAAATGAACATACTGAAAACCATGTGTCAAGAAGGGCATGTAAACATATCTGAATGGAGGGGGGGAGGGGGTTTTCTTCAAGACTACTGAGCAGAACCATGAACTGTTCAGTGTTTAAGCACAGAAGAGTCAGTTTTGGCAGAGTGAGATTTCACCATTCAGCAGACGACTGAAGTCTATTGTTTACCTTTTGTTTATCATTTTTGCTATTCATCCCTACAACTGCATTTCAGAGCGCCCATCAAGATTCCTTGCCTTCACTTCGTAACTCTTAAATGCATCTGCCCCGTCCATTTTACTCCATCCACCGTAAGCTATTTCTCGTCTGTTAAACGCATCAATATTTGATGTAGAATCAGCTCTAAACCATTACAGCGAGCCTTGGATGAGGCTCAGTAGTATAATCTTTGCTAGCGTAGTGCACCCACCAATATGAGGGGCGATGACCTTCATGCACTGATGCTTTGCAATCATTTTAAAAGCAGAATCTCTCGACAACAGCATACAGCAGATAAGACTAAATCTTTACAAGAGGAAGTTTCTGCTCACCCTTGAGCCCCAAAATCTGTTTACAGACTCTAATCACAAATCCAAAAAAAACTGCTAGAACTACTGGATAGGTCTACATAGTTTACCTCAGCTGCACTTTTGTGATCCTTAAACTTTGAGCTTATAATGTCACAATAAAAAAGGCATCTCATTCCCTATTGTGGTTGTCCATTAATTCAGGAAAAAAGCATTGATGTCCTTCTGTCAGTTTGTCTGAGCAGGGTCCTTGTGGAAATAATTACAAACGCCATTTCATATTTAAGATTAATGACTATTGAATATCCATTTAGGGGACCATTAAAACATACATCATAAGCAATAGAGATTAATTCTCTGGGACATGTTAATATCACTCCCAATAATGAGGCATATGTAACACACCCAGACATACACACACACACACACACACATATACACAACTCAAACAATACAAATGGTTGGAAAACAAAACGTATTTGCACTTCTTCTCCCACGAGCCGACATCCACACAGATAACACTTCAAATCCCAGTTATGCTCTTATTAGAGATGAGCTTTTGTGTATCTTCACATTCCATATGCAAACATCCCTATATACATGAATGCACCACCCATTACCATGGCAACAGCTTATGGCAAAACCAAAGGTAAATACAGTGCTTACATGCACACATTACAGACGTCAGGACTGAAGTACCGTTTCACTCCTGAACCCTCGTTGAGCTCTCTCTTTATCAACATTACATCCTACTTGCTCGATTATTCTTTTGTGCTACATTTCAGCTTCAGAGGAATTTTCGGCGCTACACTGATATAACTCTTGATTGTCTTCAACGCACGGTAAAATGTCATAAATATACATCGTTCCTCTAATTTGAAGGATGTCTGTTCGTGCACCACCTCTGTGAAGTCGCACAAAGAAAACATGCACTTCAAAGCAATGCCTCGGTGGTGCCTTTCCAGCGCGTTCTCTTCCTTCACGTGTTTCACTATTCTCTCTCTGTGTGTGCATATGTACAGTTGCTGTGCATTTTTGGCATGGCAGCAGAGACCTTACACATCACAAAGCTGCACCGGCTAAATCCCTTTACATGATAGGAATGTGGTCGCCGCATCCTTTGGAAAGCTGACCTTGGATTCTTGTTTTGCACTTAGCAGGGAGGATTAGAGGAAATCTTCCACAAACACACATTTTGCTCCAAGAGATCTGGGCCTATTTTGCCTAAGCTTTATTTCAAAAAACGCAAAACAAGGCTACTTTTGAACTTTGGAATCTGTGGCTATTGACAGAGAGGGAAAATATTGTGCAAGGGGGTTATTTTTCTCTTATCATTTTCTTTTTCTTTTTTTTTTCTTGTCAAAAGTAGGTCGAGCTGAAAGGCAAAGAAACTTCCTGATATTTGATTCTGGGAGAAGAAAAGACTTTCCAAAAGTCAAGCTAAACTCTTAAGCAATGTGACCTCTGCCTAAATTAACAACCCTTTACCCCCAAGCTTTTTAGCTCTTTGTTTTTCACCACTATAGCTGTATATTTGAACCAAGAACTCCAGTGGCTGGAAGAAAACATAATTTCACCTGCCATTAAAAACACAAGATCACATCTTTTAGATAGCAAGACCTATATTTACAATCATGGTGTCATTTTGAGGCAACAAAGCTGATAGAACGTCTCCTACATTCATGTATTTAGGTCTTAGAAATCACAGTCTGGACCATAATCAACTGAGAAGGTGTAATAAACAGGAAGAGTTCAATTTATCTAAGTTGCAGTGAAGCTAGTTATCACATTCTCAAAAATGTTTTTAAAAAAAGTCTGAACTTTATGCTCTTTAATGTCAATTTGGGCTAAACTGTACAAACAGATACACCATTTACAGGTTTTATCTTTCGTTCAAGCGAGCTTAAGTAACCGGTAAAAGTTAGGATTTGTTAATTTTTGTTTTTGGGTCAAAACATAAAACTTTTCTCACAGTACAAAACTCCTTAAATGTGAAGTTCAGTAATGGGAGTTGAAGACAGATGCTCACAACAATCTCCTACTTGGGTACAGTGTTTCAATCTAGCAGTAGCGGTGTTATGGCACTTCCATGCCAGACCATTAGTGCATTGCATGAACAAGCGTTGGAGCATCTCAGAACCACTGAACTACACTTGATTCTGAGCACAAATGTGGAACTGCCTTGATTGCCTTTTCACACACCGGTGAGCTGGTTCAACAGCTTATCTAAATGTAATGGATGCTAAAGAGCTTCTGTAATCTTTAGGGACCAGTTGTTGATTTTACAGTAACACACCTCGAATTAAATGTTCAACACAAATTTTGGTCACTTCCTATTTAACATTATACATGGTGGATATCATGGCTTTGAATTTCAAGAACAAATTGTTTCCTGCCTGTTTCCTCCTGTTGCTCTGAGGACAATGAGAGCCCTTGGTAACACACAGTATGCATTCAGTGAAAGCTTACGTGGTGATGAAGCTCAGCAGCTAGAATAATGGAACAGGAATAAACAATGGTGACCCTGGCATATTTAATGCCTCTGGCAAAGTCATGAATGAAAAGATTTTTATTTGTTACTGAGGTTACATTTTTTATGTTTCCTTTTGTGTGTCCAAGGGCAGGGACACAGGGGCTTTGGTAACATGCTTACATATCATGTGTTTACAGCGTTAGATATAACCCAGACACGGAAGAGAGCTGTTGTTTATGACAAACAAACATGCCGTCTCCATCCATCAACTCAAATAAATACACCGGTGGACACAGAGCACAGGAAGTGAGAAGCGAAGGGAGTGGCATGTGAAAATGGGCAAATGACACAATTATAATACTACTATGTAACCAGAGGGCCCTCAGTAGATGGATATAGTTGCCCTTGTCGGCCATAGCACTGAGTCTAACTTACTACAGAAAAGTGTTTTCTTTCACTAATCATAGCTGACTGGTTGTCCAAGGTGAAATAGGTACTTTCCATTTATACATTACATGTTATTTAAAATATAATAGCAATGTCAACATTTTTAACCTTAAAATATTATCCAAGGTCAAATGTTACATCCCCAGTGGTAAGCCTATAGTTTACGATAAAAACAATGTGACTATCTTGCACCAGCTTTAAGTTACAGTGCAGTCAAAATTTGTAACCCTGAGTGTACTCTGTAGTTGCCCCTGACAAGGGGCAACTATAATAAAAGACAAAACAGTATTTCTCTTTTACAACATCATTCAGTTCATGTCAACAGCAAGATGGAATAAACTATAGCCAGAGGCTAGTTCTGTACTGCCTCAGAATTAATGTTTAAAATATATATGTATTATTTCTGAACATTACACGTTCTGGATCGTAACATCACTCTATGACTGTAGCAATGTGCTTAAAGTCAAGTGCAAGTCATCAGGCATTTTATTGACTATATGCACAGGAAAAGCCAACAGGATTCTCAGCTCGGGAGGCTACTGTGTTGCTACGGATGCCGTGGCTTAAATGAAAAATCAACACATTTTTGTGGTTGAATATTCATGGCAATGACAATAAAATACAGTTTTATGTTAGGATTGAGTAAGGCAACAGGAAACAACCCATTGCCTAGGTTATTTATAAGATGGTAAAAAATTCTTTATCACTATATAGTAACCTATTATATTGTACAAACAAAACACTAATTATTGATTACTTGCAGTTCAGGTAGCCCACATGTGTACAGATGTGACTTTATTTTATTGGCTTATATATTTATATGCATAACTGGGGAATAATAGGAAAACCAACAACTTTGCATTGTTTCATGGTCTATTGAGCCTCAGCCCTTTAAAATGCCCTCTCATAAAAGAACATGTTTATAGTTACGTCCTACTGTGACACTGTGGCAGTGGGAAGATATAACTGGAACAAAAGAAGAAGTGTAGTGATGTGGTTGTCGCATCACACGGTCCACATAGAGAGGGCTTTGGGGTGGGTGGATGGTCAACAAAACACTGGACTTCAACATTTTATATCAATTTAACCACGATAGTTCCATAACCTTAATGTAACCATGGTTATATAGGCCTGTTTCTTCGACATAAATGCTGACCTTTTGCTTAAATAACCGAATTGTTTTAAATCTAACAAAACATTGGCATAACATATCTGTACTGTATATCGTGCCACCAGTAGAAGTGCTTCTTGAGGAAACGTTCCTATAGGTTGCATTCAGTGGGCAGAACCAACCTATTAGTATGGTCATGTTTGGGATAGCTGTTGACATAGTGTTGGAAAAAAGAAAAAAAAAACTTTTTATTATCAAACTTCATTATAGATACACATAATGTTAAGAATGGGTTAAAATATACCAACAAAAAAGCAAGCTAGGCCAACAGAATCTAAGTTAGATCATGCAAAGCTGTTATTAACAGTTTTTTTTTCTTTGTTTTTCTATTTGGTTTTAGTGTAGCATTTTCCTTTTTCCATTGCATATTTTTGTTTGATTACATGACAGAAACAATGCTGGATATAATAATAATATAACTCTTCTGACTCTGTCTTTTATTCCTCGTCTAAGTTTTTTAAGAGCAGTGCTGTCATAATTGCAACAAGCCAACTTTGAATATCAGTCCAGAATATGTTGTAAAGTATTTTGTTCTGACAGCTCAACCAGAGTTAACATGGATTCTTAAGAAACACAAACAGAAACTCCAGTGTACCTTATTTCATTTTAAACGGTTGGCGTAAAGGTATCCTTTGGTGGAATCAGAATATTATCCACTTTTGACAACTTGTATTGAAAACGAATGAGTCCGACTGGAGGGAAATTGTCTCTAATTAGACAAAGAACAATGCTCTGCCCTAAAGCACGAGAAACCAATTATGTGGCAGGTACCGAAAATAAACAGGCTGCTTCACTCAATCGTTCTTTGAGAGGAGCTTCATGAATTTCAGATCAAGCAAATACAGGCGTGGTGTCTAATGATGTGTGTAGATACATCTTGCATTTGAAAACTGACAGAGCAGCATGTTTGAAATCCAATCACTGTGATGACAACAAGATGAAGCTGAAGCTAATTTTACCAATATACTGTTGAAAGGCAGATTGTGGACATTTTACTTCGAGCTTTCCTCTCAGAATCTTGTACACACGTAAGTCAGGGATACTTACACACAGAAAGAAAATGATCGACAGTGAGGCGCGGAAATGAACTGAATGACATTTCAGTGAAGCTCAGGGTGTTTTACTTTACATTTCTTTCCTGTCTTGTCGACATGGATGCAGTTTCACACGGTGGATGATATTCATAATTCAAAGGTCAAGTCTTCAGGGTTTTGTATGCAAGGTGGAGTGCAAGCCATCAAACAGGAACGTTCCTCATTAGAGCTCGCTGAGAGGTGTCCCTTCATTGTTCTTATGCAAATGATGAATCATTTTCTGATGCTGTACATAGTAGTTATCCTGTGCAGCAGAATATGTAATCTCCAGTCTTAAGGCACAGCACAACAGATTGTGATATGCTTTAACGTAGGAATAAAACTGACAGCGCGGGAGCTTCAGCCTCTGTTGGTTGACATTCAGTATTGAGTATTGAAATGTGTCACTTTTTTGATTGAGGAGTGTAAATATGAGTGTTGAGAGGCACAAGTTTACTTGGCTCCAGGATGTGTATAGTAACTTTAAAATTGATTCCCGTTGGCAGTCATTGGTGAGATGTGGCCTAAGGAACTCTTAGCTCCAAACAGTGAAAACTGTTTTGCACCAGATTAAGTCAAACTATTACATATATTCATTCTATTTTATTATTTAAGGCATACAATAAAAGGTAACACAATTCTGCCCCTTAGAGTAATGTCTTTGTTCAATTAAAAGATGTCTAGGGAAATATGCATAGTGTATGTAAGAGTATGAAAGAATTGACTAAATACAGAAAGGCTGATTCTTGGACGTTATGTTGTCAAAATTTGCACGGAATCTAAAGAAATGTTGTACCGCAATTGAAGTGATGATCTGGTTCTTTGTATAATGACTATAAGCTCCTACTTCTATATTTTAATATTCGTTTGCCTCATAACAGCCATCAACAGACAAGAAGAAACCATCAGGAAGGCACTCCAAAGACTGTGAAACCACATTCAAAATGCTCTATTCAGTCATAGGCATGGTAAGCAATGCTATTTTCCCTGCTGGCACCTTATGGCAGCGCTGAAAATACAATAAAAAAAAGCCCCAGCAGCTCGCCTGCACGTCTCATACATCTTCAGTCATGCGGAAGGCCGTCCGTCAGTTTTACTGCACATCGGCTTCCTCTAAACGCAGCATCGATGACTGATGGCCCTAAGTGCAACTAGATAACTACGGCAGGGGATGATAAAAATGTGAAAACACACATCCTAGACAGGAAATTGGCCATTTTGGAGCAATTGGCACAGAGGAGCTGAAGTGATGGCACTTCCTTCAATGCTCCTCCCTTGAAAAGCAGACTTGTCTGGTCGTCCATGGGGAGATAGTTACAGTCCACTGGACATATTACTGAGGTACACTAACCTAAGAGATCTCAATTTTTTCTCTTTAGTCTTCTTCCTCTTTTTTTTCTATTTCCTGCTGTTGCAGAGTCAAACCTAGCTTCGGATAAGCCTGTTGTGAATAAAAAAAAAGTTTCAGTCAATATCCTGGCAGGCCGCAGCAAAAGGAATCAACTTAAACAGCTAAAGGGAAACAAAGAGCCATTATGCGGTGAAGTGATCAGACAGAGTGTAATAAAACAATGGCCTGGTGAAAGTAGGGTAATGAGGAAAAGTGACTACCTATGAAAATGGATCACTGGAGATTAATGGTGAGTGGAATATCAAAAGAGACAGGCAGGTGTATGAAATTATGAGGCGACTCACCCGTTTTTCACAGTGACCTGAATCTGTAAATATCTGTTTTATGTTGTTTCATGTCTCATATCGCTTTCCTTGTTTCATCTTTTACCTTTTTTCTTATATGCACCACATGTCTGAGTCAGTGAACTGAAGTGAACTGTATTGATTGATGATGCCAATAATGCTACAGCTGCTCTGCAGGGGTCATAAGCACGTTATAGAGGTGAACAGTTTAACCTGGCTTATGGAGTGTAATCAAGGAACTAAATACTATCTTTATATAATCTGACATGAGTAATGACAAGCTACCAGTTGAACTCAGATAGATTGTTCATTGCACAGATGTGTTTTAAAAGAGACGTACTGTATTGTGCTCATTTCAGCCTCTATATTTTTTATACAGTGAATCCACTAAAGAGGCTTTTCTTCATCCACAGTTCAAAAAATTCTTCTTTACCACCTGAAAACATAGACTCTAAATAAAAGGTGGATGTAGTGATTTGGCCATTGCTATCTTGCTATTTTGAACACAATTACACTCTTACAAAGAACACAGGTAGGCACGCCCACACTGACTCCACTTTTTAAAGGCTACGTCCATATTTTATATACAATCTACGCTTAAAACAGGCAAATGTTAGTGTGAGGCTCTTTAAAAACCCACTCTTTCCTTATTGGCCAATTTCTGGAAGCCTGCTAAGGGGCAGCGCTGAGTGCTTGTGAGTACCGCTTCATTCTTTGAGGTCCTGAAAACAAAAACGAGACCCTTTGTCCTGTTAGTAGGTATACACATGGGAAATGCTGTCTGAAAACACTAAAGGTTAGTTACCTATTATTTTGCTGTTGCCAAATGGCTGTAATAGTATCTTACTGCACCACCAGTTGCAACTTAAGGAATAGGTTAATAATTAATTTATATAAATATGGTTATAAGTAGTGTCACAACTTAAGTAGACTCCATGAAAGTGTACATAATTTAACTAAGAAGACAATAGTTTGACTCTGTGGATGTGCTGTGCTTGAAGCTGATGATTATTTAAGGAATAGGAAAAAAAACAAAAACATTGTAAACCAGAGGACCCAGCAGTCTAGCGGTGAGAGCAGGTACCACATAATTACAAATGCCATCCCACAGTGAGGTCCTGGTTTGTTTCCTAACTAGATCCTTACTGCATATCATGTTTGTGCTCTCGTTCCCCACATTTCTTATCTATCTCTGCTGTCTGTGTCTAAAAAAAAAAGGCATAATCTAGTAAAAGTTGGAAACCTAGTATTCACGGCTGTTTGAAGACTGAGCTTTTGTCTCACAGGGATTACTTTTACATAGGTACATACAAACCTCATTAAAAAAATAATAATAATAAAATCTTACCCATGTTTTAATATGAACATCCAATGTTGTAAAATTATAAAAAAGTAGCTCCCCAAAAATCAGTAAAACCGTAATATATGGTACATGTCCAAACGATATTTTTATTAGCTGAAATAACTCTTGATAGCATCACAGACAGTATATATACAAGCGGGTGTAAAAATCACTTTAGTGCTGATTAATAATTCATCTGTCCGAAAGTGCTACTGGTTTCATGCTCATCAAACTGTATTATCTCAGAAACCAGAGTGACTGCAGTTCTTGGGGAAACCCTATCTCCTCGAAATTAAGGTTCATTACAGCTAGGAGGTTGTGTGAAGGGATAGACTGCAGTGTGCTGTTGTGTCTGCAGCCAACAAAAGCACAAACCACTGGATGAAGATAGATAGATAGATAGATAGATAGATAGATAGATAGATAGATAGATAGATAGATAGATAGATAGATAGATAGCTTTTTCATCCCCCTGGCTTGGAGAAATTCAAGGTATCCAGTAGCTTGCATATGTTACATTTAGGGGGGAAAAAAAGGAAAATAAGGTGCAAATCACGCAGCATTAAAGTGTTTCATTACAGTGCAGTTTGCTAACAGCTCTAAAAACATGTGTAGTACCTCTTTAACATATTTAACAAGTGGAAAACTGAAAAAAAACAACAACAAAGAAAAAAACAGTAATATGTTTTACTACAACATATTATTTTCTTCTGAATATATCTCATCTTGTAGGATAACATACACTTGTAATGACCTAAGCATTACTCAGTGTTTTATGTTCATATCTAAGCACTCGCTAAACTACAGTCTTCCCCCAACCAAAGCACATTTGTTGTCTAAATTTAACCACAAACCAGAGTCTGGATGTAAAGCCAGTACTCTGGTGCAGCAGTGGAGCGCTTTGTTCATCCATAACCTACCTCAACCTGTGACTCTTCTGCATTTCATAATCGGTGGTGTTTCATTCAGCACAAAAACATCATCCAAAGAGAGATTACTTTACCCCTAAATGTAACTGGGTAACAGTTTAAATGCATAGAAGTCAGTTGTAGAACGCTGGGGATGATTTTCTTACTGACCAACCATAAATAACTTTTTCTTTCGTTGATTAAATAACGCACCTTGCCCGGCGGATGGATAAGAATTTGTGGCATTACAGCATTCCCAGTGAAAATTAAATGATTTATGCTATGCTTTTGCTTTCAGGCAGAACTGAGCTTTAAATCAAGGGGCTTAACCTCAACGCGCAGCTGGTAGCGGAGTATTGGTTAAATCAATCCTGTCTCCTAGAAATTATGCTTACATCGATATATACTATTGATTTATGAAATGAGGAAACATTTTTAATAAACATGTATTATTTATACTGTAACAGTAACCGTTAAATATTCAATGACAACAGTATCTATTTTTGCAAGTGTCAGCTCGTAGCAACTGTTTCATCACCTGCACCAAGATATGCAGAAGCATTTATTGAAAAGCGGTATTTTTTTCCATTGCATTAACCCAAATGCCTAAACCGCATGGTGCAAATCCTGTTGTCTGGTGTTACAGGCCGGCGCTTTTGTGTTTATGTTTGCAAGGTTGCATGTAAGCATAACCCAGATGGTAATGACCCACCCCAACATAAACTAATAGGTATTATAATTACTAATATTCTAGGACACAGGTACTCACTAGTCACTCACTAATGGTTTGAAATCCTCCAGTCACCTGCTTGATCGGCATCTAAAGTCAGTCTAGAAGCAGCATAGTCATGTTATTATACATTAACTAACCCGATGAGATAAGGAGATGAGATATTCCAACATTCAAAGTGTCTCTTCAGATTGCTGTGTGATTAGTCAGCTTTATTAAGTCTCTGTTAATAGCATCCTCACGCTACCACATGCGAGATGTTGTTGTTGTTCTTTTTCATACGGTTTATTACTGAGTTATTTGTCGTCTGGTCTTATAATGTGTCAGACAAGGCTTACAGATACGGTGCATTTCCATGCACTGAAAGCTAGAGATGCTGTCTCCACTGTACACTGCGTGCTGATCAGCAGCCTCATAATTCTGGTGGTGCAATAATACTCACAGGCAGTAATTGCTGGCCTGCTGATTCCAAAGAGCTGCTGGATCTGCTTACTGTGTAGAAGGTGGGAGGCTGAAGGTGTGTGCTGGGCAACGTCTCCCCTTAATCCACATCCCCTCGCAGCATTCCCTCTTCAATTGATCAGCCACCTGCAAGAACAAAGCAAAAGTAGAAGCTTACTCCCATGCTAATGAATAAGATAGTATATTAGATACATAAGATTTATGTTATGTATGTATTTCCTATTTCAAAAGCAGGACACATGGGTCTGTCCAACTGAATGCTTTAAACCTCTCCGTGAAATTGTTTTAAAAAGAAGCAAAATGGAACTCATGCAATATCTTAATTGGAAAAGCCGTGTGCAACGTGCTCGTTATTGTCACTGACGAAACAACTGCCCATTGTTGACAATGAAAACAAGTTGTAAATACGATGCCGACGTATTATCACATCTATCAAGTTGTTAGCAAAGAGTTGCTTACACAGCAGCAGACATGGAAGAACATCATTATTTATTTGGAGATGTGTTTCTAGCCACATGATGAATTCCAAAGGATGAAGTCCAATATTTATGTTTTGCTTAGCTGGGTTTTGGTCTTCAGCAACTCCTGGGGGAAATATGTTGCTCATTGGCCGCTCAGTGCTTTATTATCTTGACCAACTAGACACTTAACCGTGTCTGTTGCATTTGCAGACACAGAGAGTTGTGGGAGTGAACCAAAACTGTAAAGTTTCACCGCAAAACCATAATTAAAGATGATAAAGTGCTTCAGTGAAAACGGCAGAACTGCACAGTCGGGTGATATTCGCTGCTACAACCACTTTTACGTACACATATACTCTAGCAAGTAATTCAGATATACATAATTAAATGCATGGTCACAAGATTGAGGGAAAAAAATCTAATTTACTGATTTTGATCAACTATTTAAGTTGATGAAAAAATTTAATGCAAGTTGATGTAACTTAATTAAATTTGCTTGATGATTTATTTTTTCTTCACCCTGAGTCCAGGATGACGAGGCTCCTCCTCTATTGAAAATGCCTGGACAATTAAAAACGCTAATTAAAAATACATTTGACAGTCGGCACACAGTTTGTAGCTGAACATAAATGCATCAGAGGTTGCCGTAGCTCAAAAATGGTTGAATGCAAATTATTGTGTTAATTCAATTTGTCGAGCCAAAACATTTTATTTTTAGAGTGTAGTCATCTGATCCATTGTTAGCAAGACAATATGGATTTTGACATCTTTAAATTGCCTGATCTTCAACTTAAACAGGAAACTTATAGTTTAAGTAATTTCCGGTTTCAACACTCAACATGACAGCAAATTCATAGTCTGAAAACTACCTTGACCTCTTAAGACCTGGCGCACACATGCGTGGACATTACATTACCACAGTAGTTAATTATTATTTTTTTTATTAATTAATTAATTTTATTAATATTATTTTAGTATTTTTTTTATTTGTGTATTTTTTTATTATTTATTTATTATATATGTTTTTATTTTCTTTACATTTTTTATTCCTCTTTGCTATTTGATCTGATCAAATAGCAAAGAGGAATAAAAAAATGCATATCAAACAAGAGGGCTGCAAGGTGGCTCGCTGGCTAGCACCGCTGCCTCACAGCAAGAAGGTCCTCGGTTTGCGTCCCACTGAAGACACCCAAGATCTTTCTGTGTGGAGTTTACATGTTCTCCCTGTGCAGCGTGGGTTCTCTCTAGATTCTCCGGCTTCCTCCACAGTCCAAGAAACATGCTGAGGTTAATTGGTGATTCTAAATTGTCCGTAGGTGTGAATGTGAGTGTGCTTGGTTGTCTGTCTCTAAGTGTAGCCCTGTGATAGACTGGTGACCTGTCCAGGGTGTCCCCTGCCTTCACCCTAAGTCAGCTGAGATAGACTCCAGCTCCCCCCGACCCTAGTGAGGATAAAGTGGTGTATAGATAATGGATGGATGGATATCAAACAAGAGCTCAGGTCTTAAGAAGTTAAGGATATTTTAATTTCTTTGGAAAAAAATAACAGAAAAAAACAACCAAACAGGGTGGAGTTTTAGTCTAAGGAGAGAAACAACACCCCTGAAATCTACAGTCATGAATGTCCACCATTCACAATTACATTTACAAGCACAGTAGTTTCACACAAGAGTTCAAAAATATTTCAGTTTTGCTTTCGGATTTCACATCTCAACTAGCTGCCAGTAATAAACACATGCTCCATTTCCTTCCTCTGTGGGTGAGAGACGAGCAGACTTTGGAAAAGCCAAAGAGATGTTGAATGTTTCAAACTACAGATGCTAAAGTTAGGAGCTGCAGGTGAAGGTATTAATAATCACGTTTCCAATCACTGATTTATATTTATATTGTAGCATTTTACAGCAGAAGCTGCTCCGATCACCTGATGACATGTTCGGTCCATTAACATGAAAGCGTTTGACACTTAGATCCAAAAATCAGAAGCCACTGTATAATATCATTACACCAGATAAGCCGTGTTTAGCAGCAGACAGCGCAAAAAGGCAACCGCCGCCAAATGGCTTGGCAAACATTTGATCTTCCACATTCTGATACATGCACATAGAAACTAGCTGATGCATTTAAATCAGAAGGGATGTAACTTCCCTTTGATTTCCTGGCTGAGAAAAGTCAGACCTTGGATCCAAAGCAAAGTGCTGGAGCATCTGTGCTGGTGTAATTTGTCTGCAGAGTTGTTGGCAGTAATAGAGACACCTTGCTCTTCCTCGGCAAGATGTTCAACATCTCATCTGCCTCATTACTGGCAAAACAATTAATTTCAATGCATGATATTTGGTTTCAGATTATTTTCTAGCAGCTGCATTGTAGCTTGAATGTCACATTACGAGGGACGTAGTTTGGAAGCTGCGAAGATGCTAAATTTACATGTTGCTCTGTGTATGTATATTCATTTTACAAATGGCAAAGATACAAAACAAGTTGAAAAAAAAAAAAAATCCCATACATCAGAAAGGCAGAAAGAGCTAAAAGTGATTGGTCGTGTAGAAATGCAGCAGCCTTTGATTAATTAGGCATTGATAACGCTACAGATTCATAAATCAGCAGATGCATGTAATTACATTTTTGCTGTTACATAGTCTTAGAGCTGTTGCTGGCAAAATTAAATATGTTACGTGGTCTATAACGAATGCAAATATTCGCGTGAAGCATTAGCCATTAAAATGAAAACATCAAAAAACTAACAAAACAAACAAAAAAAATCACACATAGCTGTCATTAGGACTAATTAATTCAGGTGCTTGTGCTGGGATCCACTGGGCATAGAAACATGCAGCCTGTCATGATGGGAAGCTTCAGAGCGCCATAATTTAGTTGAAACGTTTACCTTGCTACAGAGAAAGGTATAAAAACCGCAGCTTTTCATCGGGTTGCTGGTTTGCTGGTAAGTGGAGGAATGCTGGGAAGTCTTTGTTGACATTTATCTGCACATGAATGCATTAAAATCACTGCATTATAAATAACCCCTACTTAGGTATTGTGCAGGTTGGATCAACAATAGACAATTCATGTGCGGTGATGATGCCCTTTTTTTTGATTCCATGTGAGAGATTTTTGTCAATCCCGACGAAAGAATCCTCACAGTATTTAAATCTTAATGGCATTACTAGCTGAATAAACATACTACGCTTGGCTTCTCTCTGATAGTGCACAAGGAGCTCCTTGAGTGAAACCTGGAAGTCAGTTCCACATGAAAACTGCTGCTGGGTGTTTTAAGAGTGAAGTAGAGCCTGATAAGGGAATTAGCTCATTGTTTCCCCCCCTCCCGCTTTTAAAGCCGTCAGCTTGGGCAAAAAAATGATTCCTGCCATTCTGTCACATTTTACGAGACCTCCGAGAATTCTGCCGCCGCCGCCGCAGCATGCAGAGTAGCAGGTAGCTACCACATGTTGTCTGTGAAGTACGACTGAGACTCAAAGACAACAAGGACACTTGACTGACATATTGTAAAGTCACAGGGGGATAAGAGGAATCACAGAATAACCTGAAAACCAGCAATGTCTCCTTCAACAACCTTGAGTTTTTTCGACTGCTAAAAGACAAAAGCACGCACATTTAGTCTTTCTAGAAGCCGGAGCTCACACAGAAAGCAGGAGGGGAGAGAAGAGGAGTCATTGATAAACACCATCTGCACACCATTTAACATTTAAACACTTAAAATGGAGAGAAGGGGAAGCAAACAAAATGAAAAACTGGAGCATGATAGACGACGGAGCTCTCGTGTAAAACTCCGACCAGCGAGCTTTGACAGAAAAGTAATTTCAAGGGTAAGAGTATGATATAATAAATAACATAATGTATGCATAAGTGAATTACAGATCAACAGCAGCAAAAGCCTCCGGGAAGGAAAAAAAAGAAAGAAAGAAAGAAAAGAAAAACTTTTCTCAGTTTGTATCATGTGCTAGCATGATTTTACAAATCATCTCCGTGAGCAGAAGTCTTTGCTACTGATAGCTTGGGACTTCCATTTTTTTCCCCCTGTGTCTGTGACAAGATTAGGCTATCTCTCCTTGTGCACATGGATGACTGGCTCCTTGGGGCCGGTCGCATCACTCTTGCACTCCCCCCCTCCTCAATCCCAAGGCAGAAAACATTTCTATTTTCAACAGGATTAGCTCTCACCACAAGCCACCTGACAGGCAAAAGCATCACCCGCATGGCACACACCCCCCAGGCACCCAGCAGAACATATCATGGCCTCAGTGACTAACAGGGATCCTGGGGAGTTTACCTTACAGTGGCATGCACAGTGGGTAACACAGTTCCACCCTCTATGCAACATTTTTCAGCCGCCCCTGTCTAAAATATTATCCCCACAGGAATTTCCGAGTCCCTTTTTTTTTTTCTCAAGCTGTAAATAAATCTCTGGCTGGAACAGAAAAATACACACAGTCCCCTAGAACAGCTACCAAACAACAAGTTTTTTTTTAATTAACTTAAGAGAACTGACTAATTCAGTATTCCACGAAAGAAAACAACAAAAATAAATAAATATACCAACAAACTGATAAAGAGGTGATTAGGCTGACAGCTATTATAGATATTTTGGTGAATCACTTTGCAAGAAATGTAGTCTCTTGTGTTTTTCCATGATTGTTGTAGTTAGCCCTGTCGCATTGTGTCCGTGTGTTGTGTTTTACATCTATACTTTTCTCTAATAAGGCCTCTGTAATCCTTCACCCACAAGTCTTCTAACAAGGAGGGAAAAAAAACGAGACGTTAAAAGAAACATTTCACGTAAAACACAACCTTATTAACAATCTAGTGATGAGGAGACTTGAACAGGGCAAAGTTCTGTTTGCCAGCTGGGAGTTTCTGGCCAATGGAAGACATTCGCTTCTCTCTCAACAATTAAAAGCTTCGACAATGGCTTCGAGGTGCCTCTGAGCAGGACACTTAACCCCAACTGCTCTCGTGGGACTGCTCCGTGACCTGTGGGAGGAAACTGCACTTACGCTTGCACAAGCTCCCGGGCAGGAAGTGTTATGGACGGAGACAACGTGTGAATGATAAAATGAAAGAATATGCATTTCCTCAAGTTTAGCGATATTGTTTGGCGTCTCCAGGAAGACCATCTGTCTGTAGTTAGCCAACACAAAGTCCAATTAGTTGTCTGTAGAATCACCGTACAATAACATGAAAGAGGTTTTGTACGAGAGTGAATTAAGGTTCAACAAAGATGTCAGTTTGGTTTCCTAATTAGTTCTTCTCAAAGTAATAATTACAGATTTTGGAGAATTTGCTTCCTTGCTGAGATTCAGAACAGTTTGTTTCAGAGGGCTCCGTTTTA
>NW_007578313.1:183355-191961 GCF_000690725.1 Stegastes partitus
AGTGTCACTTTATTGTTCTCCAATTTAAGAAAAAATGATTATTGATCACGATGTACGAGATAAAAACACCTTTTGACTCTTTATTCATGCATTCAATAGCAATATTAAACAAGAAAATTTCAGTGAAAAGATTTGTTAGCCAACACAGGTAAATATTTAAGTAATGGAAGTTCAGATTCTCAAAATGTAGCTATTGTCTTTATGAGTTTTCCACAGTATTCCCCCCAAAAAGTATTCTGCTTCTGAAGTTTTTTTTTTTTTTTTCTTCTAACAAGGACAGCAGGCCTGACGGGGAAAACAGCAAAGACAATAAGATAACGCTCATGTTAATTACCGCTGATGCTCAAGTCATTTCAAATAAGGAAATGCACAGGCTCTAATTTACAAGTCATTTACAAATCAGTTTCAGTCGTACTGTTTTCATGTTGCGAGCTCAGATTAGTTGTTCATATCTCACACTGTGGTTGAACCACGGCTGGCAACAGTTCTTCAACAGCCATGCTGAGGACTCTATGAGCTCCGCTGCTACTGGAGAGCTGGAAGGAAGCAAAAAAGCCTCAACAGAGAGGGACTTCTGTGTATCCTGTCAAACTACGGTGGGCATATAAACCCACAGAAAATTACATTTTCAAAGCTCATCGGGCATTTAGCGTGAACAGTAACTAGAAAACCAAAAAGGACATGTGCACCCTTGAACTGTTGAACAAGTGTGAGATGGACCATTCTTTCCCATCATATGTACTATGGTTGATCAAGAAGTTGTAGGACTGTGCATGGTTGGTGCAACATGAGCATCTACTGTCATGAGTTATGGCGTCATGTGATATCATGCAATCAACAGCAAATGTTTCACGTTTTTTTTTGACCGCTGGACCTCAAACTGGAGCAGAGAAGAAACGTTCTGTGTCAGGATGATCCAGACGTCATGTGATGGTGATAAGAGAAGGTCTGCAGCTACCACCCAGCAGTTCTGGTTCGTGAGGTGGGGACAGCACCAGGGGCTGCTCATGGTTTTTTTTTTTTTCAACATTCATGTGGTTGTGCACTAGAAACAAATCTCTCATGGTCGGACTGTCAAGGTTTGTACCGCACACGGCTGTAGCATCCTGAGGTGTCTGAGAGAGGAAATTCAGAGCAAACAAGCTGAACTGTGGTGCGATGGCATGCGAGTGCTCTAAAGCAGTGTACACCCAGACACAGCACAGCAATTATGCATGAGTTTTTTTTGGCCATAAAAGCACAATTGTCACTTTGCACCTGCCCTACTCCCCAGATCTGACTTCTTCCTCGTCCCCAAAATGAAATTAAAGTTGAAGTGCAGCCATTTTGAGACTGGCAGAAAAAAACAAGCAAGTCTATTAAGCAAAATGTCAAACTATACGTTTAATTGTATTCTATTATTTATCTTCATTAAACAACACAATATTAAAAACTACAAGCAACAGTCTAGAAGAATGGCAATATTTGCAGACAGAAAGTGTCTCTTAAACCAATGAATATTACATACCCTGATTACATCCTCCGTCTCCTAAAAATAACCCATAAAATTCCAAGCCATCCTTTTTGCTTCAGCGGAAAAGCAAGTAAAATCAAATCTCCACTGTGATGGCTATGGAAGCTGAGCACTCTTCTGTCTGAATTTATTTTACCTCAATTACATTACTCCAGCAGAATCACTGTAATTTCAAGTTGTTTAAAAAAAAAAAATGTCCATTTTCTTGTCCTTCCTCCGATTTTTTTTTCTTTTCTTTTTTTTTTTCCAGGTAAAAGCATAAAAGTAAGGAGAAAAGGCTGAAAGCTCCAGGGTCGTGTGAACCACCTCTCAGACAGGTCCAGCAGTTCGGATCATTAAAGGAATACCCTCAACCTTGACATTCTTCATTTTGGTGTGTAGTTTTCCTTCAGCCAGCTGGAGGGGTTTTTTTATAATATTTTTTTTTAGAGTGCTTCTGTTAACTGAAAATTGCACGTTAGATGTGTCAACAGTCCTTTTAAAATCAGTGGGTAATTCAAACTGCCCAGCATGTTACAGTGTGCATGAAATAATGAATGAAGTGCTGATAATTGTAAACATCTACCCAGTAAGCAATAAACTGAAGTGTAATTAAATGGCCACGCATTTCATTTTACATTACTGTGACTTTAACTTAATTAGATTGCAGTTTTCATGTTTGTTCTGCCTCGCGTACTGACCTTTGACTTTTTTGCATTTGACTGACTTCTTCAAATTGGAACATTTCGCACCTGATCAGACACAAACAGCTCACATGCAGCCGGATCTCACTTCAGGTATCTGTGTTTCAGTCCATTCATTTATTTATTCGATGCCGCCGTTTGCTTTTTCTATTCTCAAAATGACTTCTTCTCTCTGCCTCCATCAAGTCAACCACTCTGCTGTCTAATTTAATATCCTCGGCTTTCAGTGAAACCCCCACCACCTATGTAATCGAATCTTTTGGATGATTGAATAAAAAAAAATCACATCCTGATGTATGAAGACATCTGGAGCAGGCGCAGAGCAAAGACATGGTTGGAAAATCAAGGTCCAAATAGGTGATGATTTATGCGTTCTGTGTTCTGGGAACATGAATGGGCACACATACATTCTTTGCCACGAACTTGGTCCATTTTTAAAAGTATTTTGAGCTTGAACTTTATGAAATGAACCTTAGAATGCTAATCTGTTTAGTTATAATGAAGTCTGGTGCATTTGTCTTCTGTAATTGTTTCACCGAGCTTCTCCATTGAGACTTTCTGGTTCAGCTGTGGTGTGAAAGCAAAGCAGATCGACCAAAACATCACCAAACCGAGGTTTAGTAACTGTTATAACAAGCTTATGCGTCGCCACATTTTCTTGTAGCCACCAGAGAGCGAAGAGGACTTGAAAGCAGAGGCGTGTCGTGCTTGTGTAGCAGTCTGTACCTAATTTTATCATAAAAGACACTGCTTCTTTATCCTGTTTGTCATTAATCAAAACATCCGGTGAGCGTCTTGATCACATTTTAATGTTCGGGATTGCTGCATTAATTTATTTTCGCAAGCTGTTTGTAGCATCTGAGTCGATAAATAAGCACATGTTCCAGGTTTCCCGCTGCGCTGATGATGCACTGCCAGTCACCAGAACTGTTCACTGAAGATCAAGCCTTATAGCTTCAGGGTTAGAGCTCACCAACTATTTAGTTTGGTCCATTTGCTGAAAAGTACAAATACTAACAAAGTAAAGATTTATGGAATTGTGACCAGAAATCAAGGCTATGTTTTAAACTAAACTTTTCATCATCTATCAACTCCAGTGTAACAATTTGAGGAGCTTTTTGTAACAACAGCCCACTGGAGCAAAAAAACAACAACAACAACAACAAAAACCACTCACACACAATGCAAATAACCACAGTCAACCTCCCATGCGGCAAAAAACAAAAACCTTTTGACATGCAAAAGTAATTATGTTCTCCCTGAGCCCTTGTTTTCATGGTTCACGACTCCTGCCCCCCTCTAGCCTCCAAAAGGAGTCTGAATTTATTTTAATGACTTAATTTAAAAGTACAACACAATCAAGGTAATTAGGGGGAACCTAGCAAAGTTTGGGTGACTGTCAGCTTTTAAGCCTCGCGTCAGAAAAGGAGCAGGATGCTGAATAACGCCGGCCGCCGTGCTTCGTGCCGTCTCTAATTGAGTGGCAGCAGTTTAACTGGGACGGATGAGAGGGATGTCCAGGGAGCGCGGCGGGTCCACTTTAATTAATGAATAAGCAATTAATCAATTACTCATTTGTGAAGGGCAATTAACAAAATTTACTAAATGTAGTCTTAATTGTGGTGTTGTTTGCTTTCAGTGGGTCTCCTTCCAGGTTTGTGCAGCAACAGCAAAAGGTCCTTAAACGTGTCGCCACTTGTTTTGGTCATTCCAGCGCGCGGTGACAAATCTAAGCTCTGTCGTGATTCACCTTTTTTTTTTTTTTTTAACCGCTCTATGCCAATTTATAGGTAATCCATCACGTAATTTGTTTCACACAAGCAAATTAATCTTCAGTGTATAATTATAATATCATTAAGAAGCTGTGTATCCCTGAAAATGATGCCTAAATGATTTCATGAATCATTCCGTCCGAGGTGGAAAATAGAATCTCAACAAAAAGAAAAGTTCAGCTTTGTTAATTTTGTCACATAACACATTAGCAAAGAGATTTCTCGGGTCGTGAAGCATTACGCAGAGTTGACTCAAGAAGACGATACTGGACGTTTCATGTATATTCAGTGAGTTTAAACAGTTTTATACCTGCAATTTGAAATGTATAAATAAATTGTGAATGTCCTTGTAACAGTCACGCACATTTTTAATTTTATCCCACTTTTTCAATTTATTTCATTGTGCGGTGTAGAGAAGAGACATCCTTGACTACAGTTTGACTTTATCCATGGCCGAATAAATCACTCAGATTCTCAAGGCTAATAAAACAGCAAAATGTTCCCTGTGTCTTGCTACATATCTGCTTTCAAAAAGTTTGCTGACGTTGAGTGAATCACTCTCTACGAAATTTCTTAATATGACAAATTCGTCAAATAACGATTATAAATTCATACTGCTTAGACTGCGACCGTGTATAATAGCCAGTCTCATAACTGCAGGACTTCATCCAGACACACCAGGAGAGGGTTTCAGTCCTGTAAGCAATTGCAAGTTTTATTTCTTAATTTTCCTAATGGATGTCTGTCTGATAATAAAATTCTGAAATATTGCCCTCACTTACTTTAATTGCAGTTTTGGTTAGCATATTTCTGTAGAGCCACAATTATAATATTAGGGAACTTCACTGATGAGATTAAGTTGCTGAACTTTTTAACGTTCCAAGCATTTTTCTAAGGGTGTAACGTCCTTTCAACTGGCATAAAAAGCGCCAGCATCTCTTTGAATCCAGAGTCATTCCCTGCATAAGGAGAGCGAATCTGATCAAACAGCAGAGAACTAATATGGTGGCTTTAATACAGTAAACTGTTTATAGACACTGTTGCCTCTTTCCGGTCAAACCAACAACTAAACGACATTAGACAATGAAAAGTGTCATCTTCATCTCACATCCTTCACCTGAAACAAATGGGAGGAAATAAAAATCAGATGCGTTTAACTTTAAAAGCAATCCTAAGCAGATACAGTAGATAAACACCTCTTATACAGTGGGTCATATTTCTCTCTGATTGATCTTGACAGAAATCAATGAGATTAATCATCAAGGATGCTAAGGCAAAGATGGACAACCAGCATCCGGAAAATGTATGGCTTAGAAGACCCTGATTGCATATAGAAAGTCCATTATTCATTAATGTGCATCCGCTAGATGCATGTGCTTAGAATGTTTTGGTCGAATGGCTGTCTTGACGGACGAGTCATGCACAGTTCATGTTGACCTGTGGGGCAGCAGCCCAGGCATGAATATTAATGATGATACAGGGAGACCAAGGAGACTGATAATAACACCAGACCATTACAGTGGTTTGATAATGCCATCACTCGTGCGCTCAAAATGGAAATCTGGTGGATTATTAAACTTGGGTTCAAATAAATCTTCCTTATTGTTCTAAATCTGGCTACTTTAGATTACAGTCTAAAAAAAAATCCAACTAAACTAGTGGTGATTATCATGATAACAAAGATCAAACATCTATTTCTAGATTGTTGCACAGTTTGATTAAAAACATTCAATAAGTGCCTCATTGGATCTGATTGTCTTTTCCATATTATCTATTTCACATTGAGGCAGACATCATGTAGAGGCATGAACAGGTGTTCTTCCCAATGAAACATTGAATACCGTCAACACATGCGCTTCACCTTGAGCATGCGTGTACTGGACATGATTCATTTGCGGCATCCTAACAGCTGCTTCTGTCTACATTACACGTCCTGACTGCTGCAGGAAAAATATCGCCATAAAGGATGCTGTGTCGTATCCTCCGCCAGATGTTGCCGTGACGTCGTGCACAATCTCGAACACACACACAGGTCCTAACCTTGAACTGTGCTCGTGAAAAGGGTCGGCAACATGCATTGATTTCTGCTGACTCAGTATCACAAGCGCTATCGCTCCATCACCGATGCCACCGGTGTCTTGGCTTCTATTTCCCCCCCCTCCCAAGACTGATTACCGGTCCATTATGGTGAAAAATAAACTCAACATCAGGCGCTTTCTCTTCTCAGTGAACAAACACTAATTATGTTGTGGCACATTAAGCCACCCCCAACATTCCCTTTAATTGTGTTTTACGGTGACACCAAGTCCCAATACACACTTACTGTTAGTATCCCCCCACTGATGCTTAGAAGATGATTTATCTGCAACCTGATACCATATTTACCACGTGGCACTAGAGGCAAAGTAGTCAAATTTATACGTAGGGACATTTAATTCACGAATGGATTGAGGGGTGGTCCAAGGAAAGGAAAAAAGAACAAAGAGGCAAATTCTAAAGCAGCAGATGGTGTGAAACGACTTGAGATTTTGGTGTGAAACAACTTGAGATTTAGTGCAAGACTAACACAAAGATGCTGCCAAGAGCACTTGAGCTTATTTCATAAGCATAAACGAGATAAAGTGCAATGGAGTGGCATTTTAGGGTCTTGAGATTAATAGGGAATGTAAATTTGTGATTCTGTAAAACGTCCAACTCCTGACTGGCTGGGGCTCAGAAGTACAAACAGTCTGAATAATTTGGATGGTAAGATAATAAGATGCTGACACATTTTCATGTAGCCTCTCTCAGTGGCTCAAATACTGATTAAAGATTTTGTTTCTTGTTTTCGATTTGAGATGGATGAGGAGGACCGTTTAGCCAAAATAATGCCACATTCCTGGACTAAATGCTACAGAATGTAAATTAATTATGAGTGTTTGTTCTGCATATTTTAAAATCCTTGGCTTTCATACAATAGTCTGGTGTTTGTTAGTAATAAGTGCAGGTGTGATGCTACAGTGCTGACAGTGCTATAGTACTGAAGGAGGGAGTGATAGTATCACACTGACAGTTTAACACAGGTTGTTTTGGCCTGTAATCTACCAAGTGATGGAGCTAATCATGCAATATTTAACCAGTAGCTGTTTAATGTTACACATACAGGGATAAAGAAAATACTCAGACCTTCTATTCCATATAAAAATCATGCAACTGAAAACTTTTACAACAAAAATGTAATAGTTTTATTAGCAAAATGTGCTTGAAACATCAAATGCAATACCACTTTGTACAACATGATCTCTGGGACTAACTGGTTCACTGAGCTGCATGTTGTATTGTAGCTTGTAGGTGGAGCTAAGTGTGAACAGCTTCATACAGCTTACAGTAAGTTTTGACCAACAGCTTTTGAAAAAAGATCACGAGATAAATTTAAGGGGTTGTAAGATTCTCTAAAAAATAACTAAAACTTGCGACCATCAGAATAGTTCAGAGAGGGCGATCTCAATGCCTTCGTCTAAAGTGGCATAATCTAAAAAGGTTGAAAATAAGTTTATCAGTTTAACCCTCTAATCACCAAGCTGTTTCTAAAGGGTTTTTGTTCCTGTCACAAATACAAAGTCCTGGACCTCTATGGTAACAACACAATCATGGCTAAAAGTAGCAGTAATTTAACTCTCCTATTAACCCCATTCAATACTTAAGGTCTCTAAATAAGTCACTGACATCATTTTTTCAGTTTTATTTAAAGGGCTATTTACACATATGCTTGGGAACTAATTTTAATTATGATATTTTCTGGAGGTTTTCATTTCTGGGGTCAAATTAAACCCAAGGATAAAAGATGTTAGTAAATTTGAAGGGAATAGAAGGGTTAAAATGGTCTTTTGTGCAGTATGAAAAAGCTACAATGCCATAAATCATAAAAAAAGAAAACAAATCAATTTTTAAAGAGTTGTTTATTTTACAAAAACTGGAATCACTTGGAATTAACATTTAAATATATACATTTAAATGTGGCTATTATAAAAAGACACAAAGCTATTCAAGCCTGACAGACAGCAGGTTTTAGTGTTCAGATGGTTAATAAGTCTAGCATGCAAGTACAATCTTTAATATAAAAAAAGTGAAAAGTGCAAAAGTTATCTATTAAATAAAGAGAAATAGAATAATAAAGTTGTTCTCAGTACTTTAGAACTGTCCTTATAAGTACAGTACCTGAGTAAATGCCCTTATTACCTTCCATCACTGCTGTAGATGTTTCTCTCTGAGATGCTGCTGACCTGCAATTTCAATTATTATGTTTTTGTTTTGTGCTGACATTGCAAATCAGTTTCCTCTCGAGAATAATGCAGCTAAAAATCAATAAAAGTTTCAGAAGCTCCGTTCCTCAGTCTTATAGCCTGGCTGAACAATATCACAATTAAAATGTAGATTTCTGTGGTGAGACCTCCAAGCATGCTTAATATTCACAGCTAACCACCGTGCTCCTCCAGTGAAACGCTCAGTCATGGCCTATGAAACTTAACTGACCTTCTGCATTTTGGTTGAACTACACAAACTGAGATGAAGTGAATGAATGAAATCTGCTCACATCTCAGGTGGAGTGTGCGCAGAGATGGTGAGCACTGTGGGCTGCACAGGAAGCCCCTCACCCCA